>NC_092812.1:67878705-68178705 GCF_040954645.1 Diabrotica undecimpunctata | reverse complement strand
TTGTTTCATTTATTTTATAATAGAAAAGCTTCCGCCCTCTATATTTAACATATTTGTAACATTAGCACCGCGTTATTCACGGTGTGAATATTTTTAATTAGCCAATAACGTGCGAAAAGCCAAACAATCAATTGTTTCACATTATTCTGGAAGCAACACTGTCGTTGGGAGTGTTATAATTATAATAAAACGTTATGATAAATTTAGTATCATTTACGTGTTTCCTGTAGAAGAGTTAAATAAAAAAACATTTTTCAATGATTAGATCTGTATTCTATTTTATAATATGTCCCTTATCAATATTGTTTCCCTAACAAACCTAATCTAATAGGAAATCTAATAAAAAGAATAGCAGCATCTGTTTAAAACATGGTTGTCAGATCGTTGACAATGTCCATAGAGTATTTTTTCGTTCACTTTCTGTGACAACGTCTACATTCATTTTTAGATATATTTTCTTACAAAATATTAGCAAAATCTAACAATGAAACACTGAAAATTTTTGTTTTCAACATTTCCACAAAATTTATTTTAAATTATTATCACTACAGCTGTTTTGCCAGAGTGCCTTTCTCAAATGATCTCAAGTGTTGAAAACATAAGTTTTCAGACCATAATGGACATTTTCCACAGGAGTCTATTTTTTTACTGGAATCATTTCAGGATGTACCTTGTATATATAATCACGATACGCGCCAGTCGTAAACCTTGTGCTTAATTTTGTATTTAACAAAATTTGAAAAATAACGAAAATTTTTGCTTGTTGCGTCCATATTTTCGCCCATAACTCGAGAGATATTGCTCATACATAAAAATTATACAAAGTAAAAGTTTCGTTTTATAATTTTACGTAATATATGGCTAGCTAGAAATTGAAAATTTAATGTTTATTGTTTAAAAAATAGCAATAATTTGGGTGTTCCAATAAAAAACGAAGTTATAAGCAACTTCCGGTATAACCGGAAGTAGCAAATAGATGAAAATATTTTCATTAAATAGGTCACTCTTCAAAACCCCTTTATTCCAATTTTCATGATTCTAATACTTTTAATTCTCGAGATATTTCTAATTGACCGTTTATCTGCTGCACCCTGTATAAGACTGATATTAGATTATGGAGCTATTTTTTATCATCAAGCTTCAAATATGGTATTGGATAAAATAGATATCACAGTAAACAAATTTTTACTAAGATTTACTACTCTAAGGCTATATCTAAGACATCTAAGATAAACTCCAATTGAGTGCTTATATGCTGAAGTTGCAGAAAACCTACAATTAACCAAAGATTAATTCTGGCTTTAAAACTCTAATAGGAAAGATCCAAATGTTACATGTAATTAATTTAACTCTTATGCTTTAATTGAAGCATATTCAATCATCCAACCTTCAATAGATGAAACATTTGCAAGTAATGTCAACCTGCTGTATATGACAGTTCTACACAAATTGCATAAAACAGTGTCATTTATTAAAAAATTACTTGTTAATCCCTAGTCAAATTGGGCAGAAAGTATTTGATGACAATATGATAATTGATTCCCACACATTTTTACATTGTCAGATGCCTCCAAAACTACAGGCGATATTGCTTGGTGTCTTAAGACGACCAATCTGTGGCACATGATATATATGTAATTAATATGTACTATCTGTTGCAAGATAATTCGGATGAAATTCCCCAGATTAAGAGACTGGGTCGATATCAAGCACAAAATAATCTGGGTAATTCCATCTGAATTGTCTTGCAACAAATAGTATTTATAATATTGTTCCTTTAAATAATAAGATATCTGTTTACACTGAAGAATTAATAGCAATATTGGAAGCTCTTAAATATATACTAAACTAATAAAATAAATAGTACAATCTTACAGAAGTTAAAAGATCATGACAAAAATAAAATTCACCTATGTAAAAGCACCTTGTGGTATAAAACAAAAAAGGCAGATATACTCGCAAGGAACACAGAAACAGATGAAAGCAGATTACAAATCTATCAACAAAGATATAGTATCATATCATGAAAAAAAATACTAGTTATAAAATGGAATATACAATAAAATCTACTACAAATTTTAATGACTGAGGATTTACAATGCATTGTTTGGACACATATTGAATATAAAAGTAATAATCCTTCATGTATATTCTCATGTTTCCCCAATATACATGTGTTCTGTGGTCTGTGCTATTTTTAAATTGCTCTGAAAGACCCCTGAGTGTAAGTGTGCCTGTCTATTAAAAAATTATGGAAAAAAACATGAAAGTAAACAGAAATAAAAAAACGAAAAGTTTAAAGAAAAAAAAAAGAAATCAATAATATTAAATGATTGGAACATATTTTATGTACAAATATAGTAAAAGGAAAACAGAAAATGTGGCAAATGGGCTAGCTCCCAAAGGAAAAATATCAAACTACATGCACACATGAATAACATGCATTGTGTCTGAAAATAGTCCATATGTTTTATTATTTTTTCTTGGATTTTGTGATTCTACTGAATAAATATGAAAGGATGTGTGGCACTTTAAAAGAACACTACAAAAACAAGCAAAAATGAAATTCTACAAAGTAATGGCAGCACCAATATTGTAAATAAGGAAGTGAAACTTTGAAAACAAGACAGTTAATGTATACAATCTGTACTATGAAGTTTTTAAGAAGGACAAAAGATTGCATTTTCAGGGATCACAGAAATGATGACATAAGGGCTGAATTGAACATCTCAATGAACAACAGAATACATAAGAATTTAAAATGGAGAGAAAACGTTGAAAGAATGAACAAAGACAGTCAAACAAGTTAACTAAAGACTACATGGAAGAAGAGACATGGGCAGGCCCAGAAGAAGATGGAACAGGCTGCAAGTATAATCCATGAAGAGCAGAAGATTTATTGATTATTTCTAGGTACACCTAATTGGGACAAAAAATAGGAAATATTCAGTATTAGTCCAGTCGTCTTGACTTGACCCGTAAAAATCATATGAACAAGCTGAATTTTGCTGAGAATATTAATTTTGGAACCCCCCAAAGTTTACCACTTTAACCCCCGGGCCTCCCCCTAAAATCCACTCGCAGGGGGATAAAAACGCATTAAATCGATTTACCAAGAATCTGTACGCTGTAGAAAAAAAATTTTTAAATAAAAAATGTAGCGAAGTTAATTTAACAAAAATGTTTATTAGCACTTTTTGCGTAGAATGAACTGTTCTCTCAGAAACAACGCTTGAAGTAACCGGCGATTTTGAATGTCAGTTCCGCGCGCATTTTAAATCACTGTTAAATGAAATTTGTATCAACTCGACGGCAAAAAATCGATATCTTTCGATCAGAGTGTCCTATCGACAACAATCAAAATGCGTTTGAAAGGTAAAAAGTGCAGCTTTTGTATGCAAGTTTTGTAAATATGTATGACGTAAATAAAGTAAGATTCTTTAAAGCTGTTCAATAAATAAACCTTGCGCGATTTTTGTCAGTTTTGATGATTCTCGTGAGACCAATAAAATTTATTATTTTAATAGACCGCCCGTAGTAAAATTTCCATTGTTGGAGACCAGTCTTCAAAACCTTATAACAAGAAAATACGATTTTGATTTTTGGCAAAAAATATGAGGCATTTGAAATATGACTGCAAACACAGAATTTAAACTTTTACAGTACAAACCATCGTACGTCACGAGAAATGCCTCCAAGAAGACGGTTTTGGGTGTACTTTATAGCAGAATTTAAGTAATTTTGAAAAACGTACTAGTGTAATTAAAAAAGGGCAGTGTTTTAATGTTTTAGATCGTTTGTAATGTGAAAGTTTAAACTCAGCGTTTTTTAAACATATTTCAATTGCCTCAAATTTGTTACCAAAACTCAAAACTAAAATTTCATGCTATAGGTTTTGAAGATTAGGTTCTAGTTATAGAAATTCTGTAGAGGCAGGTCAATGAAAGTGATACATTTTATTGATCTCATGAGAATCATAAAAAATATGAAAAATCGCTCGAAGTTTATTTATTTAACACCTTTATAAAAACTGAGTTCATTTGCAGCAAAATACAAAAATTGCATACAAAAGCTACGCTCTTTTACTTTTCAAATTTTTGTCAATAGGACACTCGGATCAAAAGATATTAAATTTTTACCGTCGAGTTGATATAAATTATATTAAACATTGACATTCAAAATTACCGATCACTTCAATCGTTATTTCTGAGAGAACAGTTAATTCTACTCAAAAAATGCTAATAACGTTTTTGTTCAAAATTATCTTAGCTACATTTTTTATTTAAAACATTTTTTTCTATGAGATACAGATTCTTGGTAAATCGATTTTTTTCCGTTTTCCCCCGTATGTGGGTGGTTTTATAAGAAAGCCCGGGGGTAAAAGTGCTAAACTTTTTTGCATCTGAATCAATTCAGCTTGTTCATATCATTTTTAAAGGTTCAGTAGCATTTTCGTCTCTGACGACTGGAGTATATAGACAAATAGTAAAGTAACTTCTCTTAATACTGATCCAACATAATTATTTTTTACACATTGTTTTAATGTAAGGTTCCTTAATATGATTATTTAAAATTATTAAACTGCTATTTCTATAATTTAATAATTACTTACCCTAATCCTTTTAGAATAGAGAATAGTCACTAAATACTTTAGATTATACAATGATTATGATGACTTAACACTTTTAACAAATTCACTGCCCCAATGGTAATACAGGCAAATCCCCATTATTTTTAGCTTCATCGATGCCTCAACTTATTATCCTTTAGATGACTTCTAAATAATTTTTCAAAGTTGTTTTCAATAAATATAATATTTTCAAGTATATTAAAATGTCCTTTAAATTAATTAATAGTTTGTAAGACAATGAATCGTTAATTTCCCTACATAATTTTTTCAGCATTTCTATGAGTATAGAAGATGTGCCACTAAGGATAACAGATGTATAATAAAACTAATAAGCATATCTAACATTTTATCAATTTCAAAATTCTTAAGTTTTCCTAAATTCTTTGTTGGAAAACAAAAAAATCTGTGGTCTGTAGAAATCTGTGCCATCAAAAATAAACCCTAGGTAATAATGTTGTTGCAGCTGTATTTGTGATTACTTTTGTTACGTTTATTACATTACGTTACAATTACATTTTTTTAAGTACACCATGCATATCATATGAACACCTTCAAAACTTGGTGTGATCATTAGTATTTGTGTTAAACAATATCCCGAAAAGATAAATCATATACTTGAATGATCAAAAAAATGATATTGAATTGATATTATTTTATTTGGAATATTTTTTCAATAAATTTATGAATTTCATTAAATTTTTTATTTATACAGCATGGTTTTCCCTCATTTTCAAGTAATATTATAAATAATAAAACAGATTTAAAAGGAACCGTTATTTTAAAAACCCTTAAAAGTTTTTTTTAATGAAAAATAATAGCACACCCAATGTAATTTTAATATTAAAATAACATAATATACCATAGAATCACATGTGATTTATGGATGTACATAGTATGGACACATTTATGTTCTTTCAATCATATAAGATTCATTGGACAGCAAAGTTGTAAGTAGAAAGTATTGTGTGTTACATTTGGCAACCTTGTACACCATATTAATTGTCAGCAATACTATCAACCAATTGTAAGTAATAATCACTGTTGGTGATAAAAGAATTGGTAAATGAGTCATACATGATAACAAGTCTACTAAATGGCTGTTTTAAATTTTTGTAATACCTTTCAACTGGTGTTTAATTTTGAAAAGCTTATAACAATATATTTTATGTTATGTCTAAATACTATTGAATATTTGTTGGTGACAGGTTAAGTTTTAAATTTTTACATTATATTTATTTATTTAAATACAGAGTAGCAAAGCTGCAGACAAATATACCATAGCATTTAGGCATAACAAAAAATATATATTTCATAAAATACAATTTTTAAATAAAAACAGTTATAGCACCATCAGAATATCACATATGCACCATTGTTGAGATTTAAAAACATTTACGTTTTCCAAAACAGCCCAACCTATTAGAAAACTGATTAGCAAATATAGCCAATCTAGATGAATATGAATTATAATCATAATTAGTTCTATAATGTTTTAATTAGAAGGAATAATTTGCCTACTCTTCTTTATCTAGAAGAAACAAGATTTGTCTATCTTACAAGGAATCTAGTTGTGTGTAAAAGATTATACAACATGGTGAGATCCTTATGAATACATCTGATTTAAATCGAGGGATCTCTCAAGCTAGAGTGTTCCTTAACTGCATTGCTTTCATGAATGAAAAAAATCTTAAGAAGGGCTTTCGAACTTAGTAGATCAATATATATACAGCAAGCAGCTATAAGGCTCGTAGGAACCTTAAGGCAGCCTCTCGAGTAGTGTGGAAATGCCAATTAGAACTCAATAAACTGGTGGAATATAACAGTATCACACTGATATGGATATAAGGATAGTAGGAAAATCTACATATTTTCACATATTAGATTTGAATTTAAAAATCACTTACCTTTACTCGTAGAATTTGCTCTCTTAAATCCTGGAGATCATTAAATGTAGACTGTGCAGTTATAGAATAAACCAAAACAAATCCTTGGCCATTTTTCATGTATAAATCTCTCATTGCAGTAAATTGTTCCTAAAATATTTCAGAATAATTTTTGATACTGTATATCATGCAAATTTTCCTTCACTGTCAAATATTACCAAAAGTAATGCCTTTTGTATGGACTATTCAAGAAGGCTATGAAACTGTGCTGACAAATCACTCAACCAGATGACTCATCCTTTGTTCATTTTCCATAATAAAACTTTGGCATGAGAATTTTGAATATAGGCAATTTTGGAAGTATTTGAAGGCCAAGATATTTCTTTAATTGAAGTAATACTTACAGTTCCAGCTGTGTCCAGTATTTCCAGCATACATTGTTGTCCGTCTACCTCCACTTGTTTCCTATAACTATCCTCTATTGTTGGATCATATTTTTCTACAAATATTCCTTGTACAAATTGTACTGTTAAAGCTGATTTACCTACACCCCCAGATCCTAATACAACAATCTTGTACTCACGCATTTTTACTACCTAAAAACAGAAAGAAATAATGATTTTGTCACATACTATTAATTCTGGGTATTTGAAAGTCAGTTAGATATTTCATAAGCATTGATTTACAAAACTTCAGTGTTCTTTTCTTCCTATCTTTTATTCCTTGTTATCATTGATATCTCCCATTCTACAGGACTAATTTTGCTGTGGCATCTCGTATATCTGCATATATTTTGTCATCAATAATTGCTTAGTATACTGTGATCTATTTAGGTATATGGTAAGAGATAAAGCCACACCGTTAGTGGTTAACCTAACCACAATGCAACAGGAAGCTATGGGTAGTGAAAATTGTGAATAATAGAGAGGAAGTTTAATAATTTTGATGAAATGGAAGAATATTAACACTACTAACTATTTACCAATCGAGTACTGCTTCATAATAAAATTAATATTTACTGCATGCACTACCGGGGGGGTCCAGCGAATATTAATGCCCTACATCTCAAATTGACTACAACAAATTGTAGAATGGGTACATAGGTTAATGCTTTTAATTAAATATCCTCTCCACTGCTCCAGACGTGCTGTAAGATTCTCTTATTTCACGATCAATTATGACTACCCCTCTAACAACAAATTGAGATTAAAAACAGTTTATTTGAATGTGTCATCCTACTAACAATCCAGTACATTGGAGATTTGTTTGGCACTCACTTCAGATTGGTATAATCATGATTATGTACGAATTAGTATAAAATCTAATAACTTACCTTTCAACTACCGTTTTCTATTACTGCTCAAAAGGATAAACTAAACAAATTTATTGCTGATACCTTTATATGTAAAACATTTCAGATACTGTAAAAATTGTCACTATTCTTCCACCAACTATGCTCACTTGTAGCAGCGCATGCCGCACCCGACAACCGAATAAGCGATTAGAATCACAATTCACAGATCACTTCAATCTGTTAGTGTCAAAGTACGTTCCGCATTTCATTCATTCTGCGGTGGCTACGTTCATATTATGCAGCACAAATCGTGTAAACTATTCTACAATTTATTGCGAAAAATAAATAACTTTATCAATTTTTAAAGCATCTAAGCTTTAATACAGAGGTACGTTTTGTCGGAATATTTGTTAAATATTTCTGTTAGAGCGAAAACGATTTTGAATAGATGAATTGGATACCATCTGAGTGTTTCTTGGAGATATTATTATATAATGCATACACGATTTAAATTTCATTCTTCCGGTTAAGAATTTTTTCTACTAGAAACTAATTCGGAAGAATATATTCGGTATTCTTTATCCCTAAAGCTCATTAGATATTCAAACCTCTTTTGAACATATTTATATTTCTTTAACGGATGTTCCAACACATATTTAAGAATTGTTTTTGAAGATAAAAAAAGGTACAAGAAGACACTTCCTTGTTTGTTAATTTTTTATTTAATCAAAGAATAAATTGAAAATTCTTAAATAATTTTGTATAAGAGCTAGTATTAACCATTTTTCAGATTTCCAGACTGTCTCTATAACGATCTTCCTGTAGTCAAACTACATATTTTCATCTTACTTTATCTCTTTAATAAAATATTTTGTACTGTATTTATTAATACCTAAATACATAAATGACTCTACATAGGATAACAATAACGCGACATAAAATTAATCAATTTCAACTTTTTATTACAAGAATGAGAAAATAATCCGTTTCTCATCGCAGCGCCGTACGTGAAATGCGGGCTTAATAATAATAACGCACAAGGGCCCAGATTTATTGGATTGACGTGACATTGCTGAAATATGCAGTGTCGCCGCGTTTGCCAATTTATCAGTAGATATATTTATTATTGATATGATTTGTACTGATTGTATTTATAAAACAGCTCAGTATAGCTCATTTATTTTTTATCATATCCTTCCAAAATCTTACTACATACTACATTCAGCAGTTTGCTTGGTTAACCATAATTAATCCTAGTTTATTATGAATATTATTTAGCTTGATAATATCATTATCAGCGTATTCTACCGATCATGGTCTTTACATAGTCGTTCTTTATTTCTGCCCATGACTGTCTAATACTAATATTCGCTTTTCTGTGCTATGTTGAATTGGCTTGTTTCCTATGTCATAGTCCAATCTTAAATTTGGACGTCTTCTTGACGGATTCTAGTGGATCATCAGTTATTCTCGCTAAATGTGCCGCCCACTGCCATTGTCAAGATTTAATTCTGTAGATTACATCAGTGACCTTGGTTTTCTGTCTGGTCCATTCTATTATTTTTCGATTTCTCTTTGTTATACTAAGGATTGTTCCATTGACCTTTGAGTGACTTTGAGTTTCACTATTAACTCTTTCTTTAGTGTCCAAGTTGCACAGCCGTATGTCATCATTAGTAGTATACTTTATTTTATCGTATATCAAATGCTTTTTTCTTCAGGTGGAGTGGCATCTTCGATTTGAATATAACTGTATTTCTACCAAAATATGCCCAAGTCAGTTTCATTCTTCTGTTGATTTCTGGGTGTAAGAAGCCAGATTTATGTATTAATTGTCCCAGGTAGGTATACATACTCATCTACTGTCTCAAGTGCAGTGTTGCTTATTATTACATCTTTGACATCCACTAGCTCGTTGTAGATGGTTTTTGTTTTTGGAAAGTTCATTTTTAGTCCAGCTTAATTGATAGCTGCATTTAGGTCGCTTATAAGTACTTGTAGTTCTGCAGAATTATTAGCAATCATAACGATGTCGTCTGTAAATCTTAGATGGCTCAGGTATTCTCCATAAATGGATAGGTCTTTGTTCTCTCAGTTCATTTACTGAATATATTTTCTAGAGTTGCAGTGAAGAGCTTGTGTGATATTACGTCTCCTTGTGGGACGCCTCGTTAGTGGGAAATTCTAGAGTGTTTTCATAAATTTTTACCATAACTAAATCAAATCTATGAGGGCTAATGCTAGCTGTATTTAATATTCTTTAGCTCTACTATTTAGTTCTCAAAGCGTATGCATATGATCCAGGGTACTGAATCCACCTCTGAAGCCAGCTTGCTCTCTTGGCTGTATAGCATCTAACGCATTTGTTAATCTGTTACTGATAATCTTTGTGAATATCTTGTGATATGATTGGTAGTAGATTTATAGGTCTGTAGTTTTTGATATCCTCTTTCAATTCGTAAATATGCCTGCTAAGATTTTGCAGGTTTTTTGCCAGCACATTTAAGCAGTTTCATCGTTATGCCATCTATTCCAGCTGCTTTACCGCTTTTCCTTTTTGCAATTGTCGATTCTACTTCTTCCGGAGGGACTTCTGGTACATCTTCTTGGTTACTGATTGCTTCTTCGTGTGTTTCAGGGGCTTTGTATAGTTAGCTGTAAAATTTAGTCACACCTTCAGACTTGTATTATTATATTTCTGTCCATAGTCCATTTTCTGTTCAATTTTTCTTAAAGAATGTATTTGCAATAGGCATGTTTTAGTATAGGAATATCATAGTAAGTGTGCAAACTGGACCAGTCTTTCTCCCCTTTCATTTCTCTCACCGACTCCATAATTTCCCATAACTAGTTCCTTTCCGTTTCTCTTTCCCACTTTGGCATTAAAGTCACCAATTAAATACTTAAAGTGACTTTTATTGCTATATAATGCTTTAGTTATGTTACCTACTGTAGAATTTCTCTATTTCCTCGTTAATGTGAGTAATCGTTGGGGCGTTTACTTGTATAATTTGTATATTGTATCTCTTTGATAGTTGGAAGGTTAAGCTAGCTACCCCGTCGGAGATACTAGTTATTTCTACTACTCTTATGAGTTATCGAGTTGTGATATTTTTTTATGGATCTATTTATTTTAAATACTTTAAAAATGTATATTAATAAGTAAATCGTGGCAACAGTGCATTGATGTTTAAGCGTACTTGACACCTTGAGATGACAAATTTATTCTTTGTTATTGTTAAGGTTTGTTGTTTTTTGCAAGGAAAACTGTGATTGTGATAAATTTTAGTCTAACTTAGTAAGCGTAATAAAATGTCCAGTTCAGAAGAAAAACATCAAGATGACATTACAACTGATGCTTTGCCAAATCCTAGACATGGTCCGAAAGATAAGAAAATAGAGGAGGAAATTACTTACACGGTAGATCTAGAGGATGATAATCCTGAATATCAAGAAGTTCGTAAAAATAATTTCACTAGTTTTAATACAAGAACGAAAAGAAATAACGGAGGAAAAAAATTTAGTCCATCAACAGGTTAGTTTTTAAAACTCTTTACAGATTTTAAAATCTTTAGTTGTGAAATCCCATTTTTGTCATGTAAACTCAGATAAAAAATTTTGTAATGTATCTAATGCTATCACATTATGGATTTATAAGACCATGATATCACTTTAGGGATACCCTAATTGCGCCACTTTTTTAAGTAGCATTTAGTACCATACCAAAATAGATATTTAAAAATTATATGATTTTCCCATTAGTTAAAAAACATTTATTCATAAACCATAATAATCTTATGGTTGTTTATATAAAAGATAGTAATCTTGTCTCTTTTGAACAAATTAATTACTCTATTTTATAATTTTCTAACAATTTAAATACTTATATTTTTAAATAAATATAAATAATATAAATGATTTTATTGACTTTTTAAATAATTATACATTGATGTTCTTACAATGAAGTCATTGGGAAAGTCTTAGTTTTTTTCATGTTTTGATTTTAAGCAAGTTTTTTTTAGCTTCAGCTACAGTAATAAACATATCACACTCGAAAGACATACACGTAGGAAACAAAAATACATACAATTTCAGTGGGAATGAAAAAAATAAAAAGACTGACATCCCTGAGACTTCTGCCATTAGATCTTTGAAGGCTAGTACACAATCTTTATCAAGAGATGATTTACAGTTTGCTGCCACTCATATGGACTCTGAATGGAAAGATGTAGCAAGAGCTTGTGATATTGGAGAAGGGCAAATTTCTCAATTTATAGCCGATCATCAAGTATATGGTATTAAAGAAGTAAGTATGGTAAATCATAGTTGCATGCAATTTTGTAGAAACAAATAATAATTAAGTATTCACTGTTTTTAATTTTTGAGAAACAAAAACAGAATTTACAAGACCACAATAAGATATTTATTTATTAACTGAATCTATTTACAAAAGTTTTAACAAAGCTACACCTTAAAAACAATAAATTTTTAAAATATCAAACATCTCAGAATAATAAACTATAACAATCTTTAATACAGCTACCAAGCTACCAAGGGTAGAATAAGATTAACATGTAAAAGAGATCACTTATTATAAGATACCTTTTTGTTGTTTTTTAAATAAACTAATTTTGGAGTCAAAATATTTATTTGTCTTGGTAGGCTATTAGCACTATGGATCAATGGTGTAGTTTGTTCATTGATACCATAATTAGTGTGGTGAAGTGGCACTGAAAATATTTCTATTGTTTCTACTGGGTACTTTGAGACTAATGAGTGATAACAATTGAGGACAATCTATAATAGCATTAATGACTTTGTGCAGGAAACATAAATCTAACAATATCCTCCTTGACTCAAGTGTTAGTAAATCAATACTATCTCTTACCTACTGACAGTCATATTCCTCTCTCCGGTATCCACTCCTAAAAGCCTCTATCCTCAAAAATTTATTTTGGACCCTTTCAATCTGTTCAATGTAACGGTTGTATGATGAGGACCATACAACTGATCCATACTCTAGAATGGGCCTAACAAGACTTCAATAAAGTCTTCTAAATGTGAACAAAGACAGGTCTACAGATGTGTCTACTTGATTGATGTGGCTTGAGAATGACAGTTTGGTGTCTAACCCGATTCCCAAGTCTGATACTTTATTTTTAGAGGCCAATGGCAAGTTATTTATAGAATAAACAAATGTAATTGGTTTTCTTTGCCTCAAAAATGTCATTTTATGACATTTGTTTATGTTAAGCGATATTTTGTTTAAACTGCATCAATCATAAAACGATTTAAGATCTTCCTGTAATAGAACAGCATCATTCCAGGATTGAATTTGTTTAAACAGTTTTATATCGTCAGCAAATATAAGAACAGTACAATTTTTGATTTTTTGTATTAATTCGACCAGAGACAAGAAAATTAAATAAACATATTCAACAGTTTCACAGTGTCTTAAATAAAGCTGAGAAGGTGCTGGAGAAGGTATATATACACAGCCAATAACAAAATTTTCAGTTTTTATTTTAAATGTTAGGTATAACTGATATATGTCAGTGTCGACAAGAGGAACTATTATATTTAAATATTTACCAATGATAATCTGTCAGTAAACAGTCTAAGTAAACATCTGCATTCAAACTGCCATTACCATTGCTATTACCAAACATTAACTTTTTGTAGCATCAGTCTATAACCTTCTTGAAACCAATGTGGATTTTCCGGATTCCGAAAGAGTGTATTTTGTTTATCAATGGTGCCATATAAACAAAATGCTGCTTCTTTAGAAAACAAGATACAGTTTTTTACTTTGGGGTCTCTTCTGGGCAAATTTGGAATTGTTTCACAAAACTCCTGTTGTTTCTCAGTATGTTCTACTTGTAGTTCTTCAATGATATTGCAGCTACAGATTTGAATACTGAAGATGTACACAACACCTGCCTGCCTGCCTTATATAAAGTAACTAAAATTCACAAATAACTCTACTATATAGTGCTGGAAACTATACCATAGAGAGTGGGTAATGAATTACAGAAAACAAAGCCGTATAAGAAACACATGGTCCAATAACTCCAGAAAATAGGACCCTACTACCTAATTCTGTCGGGCTGCATGAATTTTGCTGAAAATTTGGATTTAAGCTTGTCTTAGCCTCCTATGCAAAAGATATGTATGGGCGAAATGTGCTTGTTGTTTTTAAGGGGTCAAAATTACCCCAAGTGGAAAAAATAGGAAAACATGTATTTAAGCTTTTTATGCATTAAAATCTGTTTGAATTAAGTAAAATAAACATATTCAATGATAATTTGTACTTTAGTACAAATTTTCAACTCTTAGAAACCACCGCTTATGATGTAAATAACGTTAAACAATAATCATTTATGATGTAAAATGCTTAATAACTTAAGAATAACTTAAGAATTAAAGTTAATAACAATTCATTCATCTGTTGTGAAATGATGTTTCATTGGTTTCAAGTTTTTAAGTATTTAAAAAGTTTATAGTTTAAAATGTAAAAATTTTCCATTTAGATAACTAAAAGTTCATTCCTTGCTTATGAAATAAAATTTCTTTAGTTTAAACTCCTCAACTTTTAAAAATCACCCCTAAAGACAACTCTAATGTTAAAAATAGTTTTGTACACTAAACTTCTGTATTTAAATCAATAAAAATTTGTTCTTTGCTTATGAAACATTATTTCTTTGGTTGCAACTTTTTTACCCCTTAGAAACTACCGACTAAGCTAATAACAGTACAAAGCACTCACTATTATTTGTTGGTGCCGAGATATTCATGTACACAAGTGAATTGGTTCAGTCCGACAAAGGTGGGAGGTGAATAGCCCGAGTAACTGGAGTAACAGATATTGGATTAATACCAAACAAGAATTAAACCAATTTTCCCTCTTATGTAACTGTATCAAATGCTTTATTTATGTGTTAGTTTCCTATATCCACTAATATTTAAATATCTATCTGGTTAGTAACACTCATATTTCTGTTTAATTTTCAGGTTATATATCAAGTATTGCTGGATTGGTTTCAGAATGATCCTAAATCAGGAACAGTTGGTACACTGTGTACTATTTTGTGGGACAATAACCAAAAAGATGTTGTCTTAAGATGGACTCGTAGAAGAGATTAGGGGAAACAATATTTTGTGTATACATATAAATATAACTACATTTTATCCTTGAAGCATAAAATATATTTTCTATTGAGATCATTTTTCTATACACCTAAATAATAAATAAACAATTTTTAACATAACTTTTGTTTTTGTATATTTTTCTATGAAAATTCACAAAACACATTTAATTATTAATAATGTTTTTTGGATTTTGACTGTATAGCTCTTGATTTCTCTATATTGTAATGTATGTACTAACATTAATAGGTATTCTAGTTAGTTCTCTTTGATTATTGTTGCCACAAGTTGGAAGCATCTATTCCATTTTAATTTCAAGTATTCTGCCCCTTTGATCAGTGTCGCACTCAGGGAGGGTTAAACCCCCCCCCCTCCAGGACCCTATTCCGACACTGTTACTCACAAATTTTAAGGACGCAAAATGGAGGTAGGAGGTAGGTGGACATCATAAAAAAAATTTGGTGCCCAACCAAAACACCCCCACAGAAAAATTCTAGGTGCGCTACTGCTTTTGATTAGTTTTAGAGTTTTAGTACACACTTTCTCAGTTGAAAATTTCCTTACAATGTTTGTATTATATGTAGCCAGTTTGTGTCCAGGTTACATTTGCTAGTGAAAACCTTGCAGGACTCTCTTTGGTATGTGTTTAATTTAAGTCTCAACCTGATTCTCACGTTTTATTCCAGATTGGAGGCAAGGAGTAACTTTTAAATGAGGAATGTACTTTATTATAGTTAAAATTAAAATGGGAAATATTTTTTGGTAAGCATGGATGAATAGAAAAGTAATGGTTTCTAGAAGTCTTCAGGACCTCTTTATATTTTGACCTCAATCTTTCCTGCCAATATCCTGATAATATAAAAAAGATCTTTAAAGTAGAAAATGTTTGTAATTTCGGATATCTCAGGTGTATTTTTGCCATACTATCCACTAATTCGTTTGTAATTACTCCAATGTGTCCTTTAACCCAGAGTAAAGTAACTGTTTTTTTTTTTGGGGAATTTTAGTTCATGTAATCATTTTTGATAACAAGGATAATGCAGTCTTAAAAACTATCGAATGGATGGCTACAGATAGCTTGTAATAATGCCTGAGAATTTGATACTATTACGATGTTCACACAATAATTAGTGACACACCAAGTTCTGTAGTGCTTTCTGTATGGCAGCAGACTCGGCTGTAAAAATAGAACAACATTCAGGAATTCGGTATTTCTCAACATAATTGTTGTTTGCAACAAAAAATGCGAAACTAGCACTTATCAGTTTTTGATCCATCTGTATAAATTATTGTTAAATCTTCCCCTAATTTGCTTAGCATGGATTTAAATATCAGATTAGTTAAAATTGGCATGTCTGGATAAGAGGGCAATGTAATGGTTGGTTTGTCATCAGAACTTCAAGGTCTTGTTCGTAAAAAGGAAATTGTGGTAGTTGTAATATATTATAAGATTGGAATGAATTCGTATCAATAAAAGACTCTGCAAGAGGTGAATTTTTTATTCTCCAGTAAGAATTTGTTAAATTTTTTATCAAAAGTAAACCTATTTTGTGAACTATAGTTGTATTAAACGATCCGGATGTTATTAGACGTTTGTTGGTTAACATTTGCCTACGTATGTCTACAAGGTGGTTCTTGAGCTTCTGCTAGAACTTCTTGGTTTGGTAAAGACATCATAGCTCCTAGACAAATTTTTATTGATTTAAATTGTATTCTATCGAGTGTTAAAAGATTTGTTTTGCATGTTGAACCATAAAGAATACAACCATAACCCAGAATGGATCGTATGTAGGATTTATAAAACATTTAAAGAGTCTGCACCCAATCTTTTTTTGGAAACGAAACGCAGAAGGTTAATTCCAAGCTCGCACTTTTGTTTTACGTACCTTATATGGCTGGACCACGAGAGTTTTTATATAGGATCATGCCTAGACTCTTCTGCTAAGGGGAAAACATAATCACCTGTCTGACATTTGCCTGTGATTTTTATCTACGTCTAGTGAAATATATAATCGAATATTTTTCTTGTGATATACTAAAACCCATTTTTACCTACTTATCTATGATACTAAAGCTAAGTTTAAAATTTCACACAATCTTCATAGGATTTATGGCTGGTATATAAACATATCGTCATTGGCTCCACAACCCAAGGTGGGTCTTGGCCTGCTCAAGGATAAATCTCCATTCTCTCCTATTTTTGTCCTTGGCTTTCCAGTTTCGTACTCCCAACATTCTCAAGTCTTCCTCCACCTGATCCTTAAATCGTGCTCTGGGTCTGCCTCTCCTTCTCACTCCATCTATTCTTTGGTTATAAATATGTTTTGGCGGCTCCATCTCATTCATTCTCTCTATGTGACCTAACCACCGCAGCCGGTTTATTTTGATGGACCTAATAATCAGGTTTGTCATACAGGCGGTAAAGTTCAAAATTATAGCGTCTACGCCATAATCCGCCCTCCTGTACTCCTCCATAGATATGCCGGAGGATTTTACGTTCAAAGCATTTGAAACGTTCTTCATCGTCCATGTTTCCGACGCGTAGGTGAGGATGGGCTTGATAAGAGTTCTGTATATCACTAGTTTCGTTCTTTTTGTAACTAGGCTTGTTGTTAAAAAATTTTTTAATCCATAATAGGCTCTATTTGCCAGATATATCCGTCTGTTAATTTCTGCACTTACTGCATTATTCTGATTAATTTGTGAGCCTAGGTATATAGATTCACTTACCTCGGAACTACCCTCAACGTACAATGGGACTACGCTCAAGAGATTAGATCCAGAATTGAAATGGCACGGTCTACATTTATTAAGTTGAGATCCTTGCTGTGCTGCAGTGATCTCAGTTTGGGAACCAAGATGCGAATAGTGAGGTGCTACGTTCTTCCAGTGTTACTGTATGGAGTTGAAGCCTGGACACTGACGCAAGCCACTGAAAAACGAATCGAAGCCTTCGAGATGTGGATATACAGAAGGATACTAAAAATATCTTATGTGGACCATGTCACCAACGTTGAGGTCCTACAGCGCATGACAAAAGAAAAAGAAGTGCTTAATTTAATTAAACAACGCAAGCTTGAGTACCTCGGCCACGTGATGCGGAACGAAGAAAAATATCGAATTCTTCAACTTGTTATGCAGGGTAAAGTATTTGGCAGAAGAGGACCGGGACGCCGTCGTATCTCGTGGTTGAAAAATCTCCGACAATGGTTTGGGATGACCTCAGCGGAGCTGTTTCGCAGAGCAGTCAACAAAACCATGATAGCCTTGATGATCGCCAACATCCGGACCGGATAGGGCACTGAAGAAGAAGAAGGTATATAGACTCTCTTACTCCTTCGAAAGTATATGTTCCGATCGTTAGATTTTCGGGTTGTGCCGCTTGTATATAATTTGATACTTTCATATACTTCGTCTTACTAGTGTTAACCTCTAGTCCCATTCTTTTTGTTGCTACTTCAAGCGCCTTGAATGATTCGACCACGCCGCCTTTCTTCTTGCAATAATGTCGATGTCATCGGCGTACGCTAGTAATTGTACGCTGCGATTAATAATAGTTCCTCTGGTTGTTATTCCAGATTCTCTTATCGCTTTCTCTAGTGCAATATTGAATAGAAGGCATGATAGGGTGTCTCCTTGTCTAAGTCCTATCTGAGACTGGAACGTTCTGGAAACTCCGTTCTGCACTCTAACTTTACACTCGAGTCTTGAGAGGGTCGCTTTCACCAATTTTATTAAGTGTACTGGTATGCTGAATTCTATCATGGCCTTGTACAGTGCGTTTCTTTCAACACTATCATAGGCACATCTAAAATCAACAAACAGGTGATGAGTATCAATGCCATACTCATATGTTTTTTCCAGAGCTTGCCTTAGAAGGAATATTTGATCGGTCGTTGATCTTTCTTTACGAAACCCACACTGATATTTACCTATTATGTCTTCACAATATCCCGATAGTCGGTCGTAAAGAATATATGCCAATATTTTTTATGTTACGTTTAGGAGGGTTATTCCTCTGTAGTCACATATTGTTTGATCTCCTTTCTTGTGGATAGGTACAATTATACCTACATTTCAGTCTTCTGGCAACTTTATTTGCTTCCAGATCAGTTCTACCAGTCTACATATACAGTGTGTCAGGTTTTTTTGCCATGCTTTAAAAGTTCTGAAGGAATGCCATCTGCCCCAGGAGCTTTGTTTTCTTTCAATTTTTGTATAGCTTGGATGACTTCTACCTCTGTTGGGATGTTATCTTTCTCTCTTTCGTCGTCAATGTCCTCGAGTTTAATGTCTGATCAGTGGAGCCCTGTTGCACCTCTTCTATTTAGCCTTTCCTCGAAGTTTTCTGCCCATCTTTCTAGTATCTGGTTCTGATCACCAATGATCTCCCCTGTTATATTTTTAACGAGTGATAATCTAGGTTTGAATTCTTTCCTGTTCTGGTTAATCCTCTTGTAGAACTTTCGCCGTTTCTGCTTGTGCCTTATAGTTCTCTAGTTCTTTTAGTTGACTCTTTATATGCTCTTTCTTCTTTTTTTTTAAATATTCGTTTTTCTTCTCGTCTCAGCTGTCTGAGACCTGCCTATATAAACATATGTTGTCTGTATATTGAATTATTTTGCATTTGTCATCCATCAAACCATACAGATCTACAGTATAAACATTAAATAATAAAGGGCTTAGAAGTGAGCCTTGTGTGAGACCGTTATATAATATTCTTGGACCGTGAAATACATTTCTATGGTCCTGTAAGTATATTTTTCTGTTTACATACAAATTTATTATATTTACAGATCATCTTTCCAAATCAACCACGTCATATGCACCCTTCAAATCTAGAAACAAACATAGCATAAATTGGTTTTTTGAGAAACAGAGTTGAATATCCGTAACTAAATGTATGAAAACATCAATGGTACCTCGACCTTTACGAAATCCATACTGTGAGTAGGGAAAAACTGAACTACCTTCAATAAGATGTTCTTATCTAAATTTTATTAGCCTTTCAAGGAATTTTGTCACACATGATAATAAAGAAATTGAACTATAGTATCATGGAAGTTCTGGGTTTAAGTTGAATTTGCGTAAAGGGCATATTATAATATTTTTAAAGTATCGCAATACTCTTGTTTCAACCACCAACTATTAAAGATTTGTAAGAGAACGTCTTTGGCATTTGACGGCAATTTGTCCAATATCTTATAAGTAAAACCGTCTAAACCTGGAGCTTTATTTCTCTTTTTTTTTGCAAAAAGTGAAAGGTTTTGACATGGAATCTATTTTAGTATTAAAATGAAAAATTTCTATTGGAAATTGATCTTACGGTTGTCCGTGATACGGAAGAGAGATGTCACTTCCATATCTCTGTTTTTGAGAGAGGAGTGCTTTTCTTCAGACTATTTAAAAAAATTATCCAACTACTTTTTTTCTTTATTTTAAATAATCGTCTGATTATACATTTTTATAGTTTATGTAATTATTATGCTTTGCATTCAATTTGCTTTCAAGGCTTTTGATCGTTTTTTATTTTATATTGTACATTCCTCATCCCACCAATAAGGCTTTGGTGTTGAAGGAGTAAAAAGTTTTTTATGGGATGGATTTGGAAGCAACTAGAGATATAGTCTGAAAGGGTGAAGGGTCTTCCCATCGTTAGAAAGATTACCAGTTGATAAAAATATAGATAATTGTTTTTCTAAATCTCTCTGAAACTCTGAAATAGCTTCCAGTCAGCGCGGCAATTGTTCCATTTTGTTGATGGATTAATTAGGAATGATGAATCGAATGCTTAATTTTAAATTCTATTTTAATAGGAAAATGATCAGTTCCCAATGTGTCGGGATAAGTATACTGACCAGTGTATACGATTTATTAATGTAGCTTAGGTGATAGTCAAATTAACGGCAGAATAATTCCCACTCGGGGCGATTCTAGTAGGTTTTCCGTCATTTAGAGAAACTAATTCGAAAAAATCCATGCTTTTGACTAATATTCTACCATTACAGTTATCGGGGATCGGACCCCACATATAATGGTGGGCAATAAAATCACCACAAAAAACTGTTTCATTATAATCACATTATTCAAATAAATGTATCTAATCAGCCTTTTTCGTTCTGATACCAGATGGATTATATATAGACACAAAAGATATATTAACTTTATTAAGTAAGACTGCACACTATTCTATTCCGGTATCAAAATTATAGTTAACGTTAATTATTTGATAATAAATGCCATTTAGTATGAAAATTCATACACCGCCATAGCCACTTTCACGGCATTTTGAAACAAAATTATACCCTTTTAATTTACAAAGTTTACGTTATTTTAAAATTTTAATCTTACAATAAAAATCTTTAACGCCAGAATATATGCAACCAAACGAATTGATTTGTCTTCTTGGGCATTATTATTGTCTGTGCCTTCCCAGGCTGTCTCTATCTACAATAGTGATTTAAAGAGAGACAGACACTTACTACCTACTACCAATTACTACACAAAACCGTAGAATGGAAAAGCGGTTGAAATTTTCTTAACCTCAACCTCAAGTTTTGTAGTTAGTTAGGGGGTTAATTTATGTTTTCATTGAATATTATTTAGTTTTTTTATCGAATTATATAAATAAAAACGGTCAAAGTTTTCAACAATCAAAGTCGTAATTTATTCCTGTAATTGGCATTAGTTTTAATGTTTGGTTTCATTTGGTTCTTTAACTCATATTAGATGTTTTAGGTTTAAAGTTTATAAAATATTTCAGAATGAGCCTCACGTAAGTAAAATTATTTACTAATATCGCCGATCTACTAACAAAACTAGCTTTAAGAAAATTAACTTTTAGTAGATATTGTAGATTTAAACATATTAACTAAACATTATTTGAATAATAAATTCACACACTCAAACTGTGGTCAGTTCTCTCTTATAGTATAAGCTCTATTAAAACTACAGAAATAATTAGTCTGGTATAACTCAAAAGTAATGGATTTACGCTACGGGACACTACATTTAATGAATATTTACCTTTCATATTAGACTGATAGGAAGAAATTGATATATCTTCTATTCGATTGAACTAAGGATCAAAACATTTCACAAGAAATTTAACTATTGCCTCATTCAGAACAATTATTAGCGAGTTTAAAGAGATTGGTTGGCTTATACCGAAACCAACAATGTATTGTACTGTTACGTCTGTAAATTATTTTCCAAGCAAACAACACTAATGATAAATAATTATTGGAAAAATGTACATAAAAAATTGTCAGTGCATGAAATCTCCAGTGACCACATTAACTCCATTGTAATTTTTATAACAAGATCTACAATTACCTGAGCATTGATACTGAACTGGAAAAACAAATGATAAATGATAAATAATATTGGAGTGTAGTACTTAAGCCATGGCGTGTGGTAGCAACAATCAGATTTATTTCTTTATACTCTTTAGCATTTCGTGGTAAAAATGAAGTGTTTTTATGTGAAAATAATATTAATTATATAGGTCTTTGGTATATTTTAGAATTTTTTAATAATTTATTCCGTATCACACATTTTTGAGATTCCTATGGATACATTTTATACTTGAACATAACAATAATATTTTGATTTTATTAATATTTCATCAATGACACCAAAAACTTTTTTGTAATTTGTGAACCACACCATCTAAGACGAATCTATGGAGAGGTGAATGACAATGGAGTGTGGAGAAGATTATACAACTTCAAATTTTATAGAATATACCGGGAACTAGATATCATGAAATATATTAAGATATGACATCTGAGGTGGGTAGGACAACAAAATGACCCAATTAGAAAAATGTTCCTTGATAGACTCAATGGTCAAAGAAGAAGAGGAAGACTCAGAACAAAGTTCCTTGATAACTTAGATGAAGACATGATAAATATGGGAATATGTACTTGGCGGAGGAAGGTGATGGATGGGGACAACTAGAGAGAAATTCTTGAGGAGGCTAGGACACATGTAGGTTTGTAAACCTAGAATGATGATGTTGAAATAAACTGTCAGATGATATGTTGATAGACCTTTCTGAATTAATATTTCTTCTTCTTCATGTAGTGCTTATCAATTTTGGATACAGGCAACTTCATGGCAATCTGTATTTTGCGAACTGCTGCTCTGAAAAGATTTGTGGTTTTTTGTTAAACCACATACATAGACTGTAAAACACATAAAGATAGGACGTCTAAGGTGGGTAGGCCATGTTATGCGGATGGAGCAAACCGACCCAGCTAGAAAAACGCTCCTTGATAGACCTATTGGTCAAAGAAGAAGAGGAAGACCCAGAACAAGATTCCTAGATAACATCGATGAAGACATGAGAAATATGGAAATACGTGCTTGGCGGAGGAAGGCGATGGATAGGGACGACTGGAGAAAAATTCTTGGGGAGGCTAGGACCCACACAGGGTTGTAAAGCCAAAATGATGACATACATAGACTTTTCAGCCAGGAAATCCTTCGCCTTCCTGGTCCTCGTTTTCCTTATAGAATTAATTGCAGCAACCCATATCTTTTGCTGTACTTCATGATGTGACCAAGGTATTTGATTTTGGCCGTTTTTATTGTCGTTAACAACTATTTTCCTTTTTGCAACAAGTCAACAATTATAAAACTCTATAATGCCCTGGTGAGATCCCATATGGAATATGCTTCAATCATCTGGTCTCCTACTGCATTTTAAAACTCAGAAATGATTGAAAAAGTGCAAAAACGATTTTTAAGATTTCTATATATAAGGAAAAATAAGAAATATCCATATGTGGTCTCATACAGGGTAATGTTAGACTCATTTCAGTTGCAGTCACTTGCCACTAGAAGAAACAGTCAGGCCATTATGTTCATACACTTGATTGTTAACAGTATTAAGTACACAAACTGTGGTTTAATTGAGTTTATTTACTTTAGAGTACCCAAGAGTAGGTTAAGGATAACTAACCTAGATCTATTCTTTACAAATTACTATAGAAACATATCACCAATAAACACTATGTTAAAAATTTGTAATGAAGTATCTAATAGACTGACTCATGTGGATATATTTAATGTAAAAAGCTGGGAACTTAAGACATTGCTTGCTCATCAGCACTGGGTGTAAGGGGTTTATTGTATTTTTTTCGTATTGTATTATTGTTTGTTTTTTTTTATTCATTTATTGTATTTTTTTTGTCTTAAACACTTTACATGTAATTACTATTAGTCTATAGTGTTTGTAAGGTGTCTAAATAAATAAATAAAAGTTATGGTTAGTAATGTGGTTGGTATAGAATATCTTCAGGATTCACAATAAAGCCACATTTCGAAAGCCTAAATTTTCTTGGAGGTAGCATCTGTGAGAGTCCTCGACTCAACTCCATACAACAGTAGAGGAAAGATATAACATCATAGTAACCTGATTTTTATTGGTACTGATAAATCATGGCATTTGAATGACTTAGCCATTTTTTGAAATGCAGATCTTGCTTTCTCTATCCTACATTTTATTTCTAGGGAATTAATATTTGCAAATAAGTTTTCACTTGTAAGGTTTTTAATTTTCTATTCATTATATGTAACATAAAATAAAATGTGCAATTTTTTACTTTTCTTGATATTTGCAGGATATGGATGAGGGTGTATCCCATCATTGGTCCAAAGGAACAACATGTATCAGAATATGTAGTCAGAGAAGTAATGGATATCTGTAAGCAAAATATTACAGATGTTCTACAAATATACAAACCCTATACTAGAGAGAGTTTTATACACTGGAAAGACACTTATTCATGCAAGGAAATAGTGTCTGATGATGAGATGTGCAGTTTCATTCATACTTTGAGTAGAAGAATGGTATAAAGTCATAAATATATTCATAGTATAGTATATTATTTTAAGATATTAATTTTTGTATTAAGTAAATAGTATTAAGTATAATTAAGTACAGTGTAATTACATGGTTACATTACATAAATGCAAATATATTTTGCTTCATTATGCAACTTTGGTAATTGGTATCCTTTCACTAGACCTGTACAAGATCTTTCACTAGACCTGGAATGAGCACGATAATTACATGTAAAATGTACAATAAGCCAATTTACTGCGGTATGACTAGTTTATGGCTCCCAAAAAAGTGAGTCCATTCAGCATGTCACTTCGTTTTCATATTCATTATTAAACTGGAGAACTTTTCTTCAATTAATATATGGACTATTTGATTTGCCCTGTTTGAGTCTGGAATTTTCTATGTTCCTTTCGCATTAGTTTTATCTTTTGTTCCATTGCGAGTCTAATCAATCTTTTATCATTTGTATTCATATGCTTACTTTCACCCCTGTTATACATGCCCTTATTTCCCACTTTTGTGTGGGGATCTCTTCCATCAAAGTCTCTACTTCTTCATAAATTTCATCTTTTACTTCATCTTTTTTATCCTATTCATATCTCAATTATGAGATATATTTGTACAGCTTACAATGTTACAATTCTTCTTTCTGGGATGCAGATATCCTCACTTTGATCATTAATCTTTAACACATTCTTAAACAAAGTTAGATTTGTACCATAAAATGTTCACTGCAATAACTAACTGCTTGGGTTTATTTATACACACAAATTGCATGTTATTTTTTCACTACCATTCATGATTTTTGACAGCTTGCGCACAATGTTGCCAAGTCACATTTTTTATACTTAAATCAAACAACACTAATAGAATAAAAGGGGTCTAAGTGCAATTTTCTGAATTTAGAGTTAAATACAGATCTGAATACTTAAAGTATAGTTTTATTAATTTTAAAATGGATCCTAGTGATTTAATATATAGATCGCTATCTACCGGACTTTAAAAAAGCTTATAAATAAATAGTTGTACTGTATGCAGTACTGTAGACCAGCACAAAGCTTTATACCATATTTTCTGTATTTTAAATTTTAAATTTTTTTTTTATTTTACAATTTTTTTACAATCAACGATTTACAAAGTTTAATTATTCTAACAATTTTTGGTACATTCGAAAGTACATAAACCGCTGCTAGTTAATGTTTTTGTTATAGATTCTAATAGAATTGAAAAAAAGTAGGTATATCTCTCCTCGTCGAGTAAATGAATTCTTCCAACTATTTCGTAACGCTCGCCTCAGCATTTTACTATAGAGAGAAATTAATACAACGCCAGTAAAGAAGCTTCGCTTCAATATAAGTTTATTAACAGTAAAGTTGCCACAAATAATTATTGTTTTTTAGATTCAATACAGAAACTCAAAATAACAAATTATGACTTCATTAAAATTATTTAAAATATTCAAAGATACTTGCATTTTAGACTCATGTTTATTTGAATTATCAATCGATTCTTCACATATTTTTCCAGCACTATCATCATTACTCTATTTATCTTTCACATGTGATAAATGTGGTTTATTAGAAATTTTCAAAATCACAAGGAATTAATACTATAATAAAAGTGGAAAAGTTCACATGTTGTATAACGGACTCACCTCTTTGAGTAATTGGAACTCTTCCAACTATTAGTGTAGCTAATTTTGTGACGATCACCTCAGCATTTTACTATACAGAAAAGCTAATAGCTATTTTTGTATAAAATTATAAAATTTACTCATATTTAAGAGATTCACTATAAGTTTTTGAAACCAGGAACCAGAACCAGTTAATTCAATCATCTTGCAAACAGTTTAATATACACATACATTGGCTATCAACTCATTTATCCCCTGATTTATTTCCTACATTGTGAATGATTTCTTATATTGCGAAAGTTGTCAAAGCTACAGTAGTAGTTTCTGTAATGAAACTGAATGTTTGTGTGAATGTTGAATTTGTACATCCTACACCGATGTTTTAAAGGTAATAAAGAAATAAACGAAAACAATATGTTTGGATTAGAAGTAGCGAAACAATTAGTGTAGGATCAAATGAAAAGGTGGTTCATAAATAAAATGCTCTAGGTGAGACATCACGTGATCACTATTAGAAGGTTACTTGGCGTATCAGAAGAAGAAGCAACACCTACCAATGTAGACTAATTGTGGGAAAACGAAAAATTTCCTAAGATCTATCCAACGAGAAGTGATAGTGCCAGTAAACAACGAAACTTACGCGTATGGGGTTATAAATATTTTAATTGGCTGCGGTTTAGTGCTTTCTCCGCCTTCTTCGGATATGTATTACGAAAATTAAGTGATTTATTTATGAATATATATTTTTAAATAATAGGTCGTTTTTATTTAATGCACTTCTTCTTCTTATTCTTCTTCAGCCTTCATTTATCCTTTGTTGGACATAGGCCTCCTCCAATTGCTTCCACGCTTTTCTATATTTTGAAATTCTCATCCACTGCTTTCCAGCTACAGCTGTTATATCGTCTATCCATCTCTTTTTGGGTCTTCCCACGCTTCTTTTTGTTTCTCGAGGTCTCCAGAATGTCACTTTATGAGACCATCTGTTGGTGTCTTGTCTTGCTACATGTGCTACCCATTGCCATCTCAATGTCGCTATTTTTTCCATGATGTCGGTTACTTTAGTTCTTCGACGTATTTCGGTGTTAGGAATTTTGTCTCTGAGGCTTATATTTAACATGGCCCTCTCCATGGCCCGTTGAGTTACTCTTAATTGTTCTGCCATTTTTCTTGTTATTGCCATAGTTTCCAATCCATAAGTTGCAACTGGTAGTATACAAGTGTCATAGGTTTTTCGTTTTAAGTGTATTGGGATTTTTCTGTCTTTTAAAATGAAGCTCAACTTACCAAAAGCAGCCCATTACAATTGTGTCC
The DNA here is from genome assembly GCF_040954645.1 of Diabrotica undecimpunctata. Taxonomy (NCBI): domain Eukaryota; kingdom Metazoa; phylum Arthropoda; class Insecta; order Coleoptera; family Chrysomelidae; genus Diabrotica; species Diabrotica undecimpunctata. The sequence continues at coordinate 68,150,952 of NC_092812.1, read as the reverse complement.
TTCTTTTAATTTCTAGGGTTTGATTTTCCTTTTCGTTGTTGATTGCATGTCCTAGATATATGTATTGTTCTACCTTTTCTATATTGATGTTATCTATCGTGATGTTTTCTAGGCTGCTGCTTAATATCTTTGTTTTGTCGAGATTCATTTTTAATCCTATTTGATTCGATTTGTGATTTAAATCTTGTAGCATTGATTTTAGTTCATGGATATCTGTGCTTATTAGTACTATGTCGTCTACGAAACGCAAATGGTTAAGATATACTCCATTTATTTTTAATCCCTTTTTGGCCCAATTTAGTTTTTTGAAGACATTTTCTAATGCCAAAGTAAATAACTTGGGTGAGATGGTGTCGCCTTGTCTCACATCTTTGCCAAGGTCTATACTCTATAGTTTCCAGATCATCATCTATTTTTACGCGAAAAGTAGCATCATCGTATATATTCTTAAGGAGGGCAGCATATCTTGAATCTACTCTGGCGTCGTCCAATGCTGTTAAGAAAGTCCATTTCTCGATACTGTCGAATGCTTTGTGATAATCGACAAATGCCATATGTAGTGGTATGTTGTACTCTATTGTTTTTTTCAATAACTGTCCGGATTGTTTGCAATTGATTGATAGTGCTAAAACCCTTACGAAAGCCTGCTTGCTTCACTGGTTGGTATGCATCTAGCTTAGCTGTCAATCTATTTGTTATTATTCGGGTTAGTAGTTTGTACAGATGTGACAATAAGCTTATTGGTCGGTAGTTTTCTATATTTGCGGCGTCCCTTTTTTTGTGGAGTAGAATGACTTCCGCATTTTCCCATGCTTTTGGTATTTGTTCTTCCAATAGGCATTTATTCAGTAATGCTCCCATTGCCTCTTCTAATGCAGTGCCTCCCATTTTTAGCATCTCTGAAGTAATTTTATCTTCTGGTGTTTTCCCATTTTTCATTTGTTTTAGGGCGGCTCTAATTTCCGATGTTATTATTTCAGGGAGATCCTCTGAGCCCACATTTAAGATATGTTTTGTTGGTATACCGGGGTCGGAATAGTAGAAGTATACAGCTTCTCATAAAATTTTCGGATTTCTCTAACGATCTCTTCCTTATGCGAGCACAATGTTCCACGGTCGTCTTTTATCTTTATGATTTTATTCCTGTCAGTGGATTTACATGTTTTTAGTACTTTCATGTTCTTATTGTTCTCTATGGTTTCAAGAATCTGGTTTGTTCTATAACCTCTGAGGTCTTTTCGAATATTTTTCTTAACGCTTCTGTTGAGCGCTTTAATGCACTTACAAAGACGGAAATAAATGTTTTTCTCATCCCATATGTCATAAGCTTGGGAACAGATATTCATTATACAATTTTTTGTTTGTATTTTTAAAGCAAATACTAATATTAAATCAACTGACAACACTGTACACAGCTGTACAGCATGAAATTAGTATTGGAAGAGATTTCGAACGATAAAGATGCATCCACGGCCTCAGCCGGTGTTATAGTGTTTTATTCTGCTACGTAAGTTTTAAATCCATGACAATGACAATTAAAATACCTTTTTTTTTTCAAACACTTTATATTTTGTGTTTCTATTTTCGTTAATCAGTCTGGTGAAGTTAGATCAAAATAATAAATCAAACTTGAGGCAAATGTATGTTACGCATTATTTTTTATAAAAACGGTTTACAAATAATAATTGAGATTAGTGGGATAATTATGAAAATAAATACAAACAAACGAGGCTCATATGCCAAAAAAATCGTTCGACTTTTGTTTTATAGCTAAGGAAAAAAAGTGGCTACCAAGATGGCTTACCTTGATGTTAAAAACAATTAGGAAAAACTGGAACTGTCACTATTACAACCAACTTACATAATCAACGGTTCAACCATGACCTCAATAATATTATCAAGTTCCCAGAACTTTTTTTTTACTGTATTGTGCACATGCTTCACACAGTTTATCCATTTCTCTCTCTCTTTCCTAGTAATGTTGTTAAGGGCATCATTTAAAAGGATTTTGACATCTGCAAATTTGAAAGTCTTTGAAAGAAAACCACGTTTGACATTGAAGACACGAAAGAAAGAGATAGATTAGGAATTTGAGATGACTCTGTTGCTGACTTAATTGACTTAGCCCGGTATGCGTCACATACGCAATATCGTATCTCTTCTATCTGCATATCGTGGACGCGAAGATATCGTTAGATTGATGACGGTTCAATTTTTAGACTAGAGTTAGAGTTTTTCTATTAAACGTGTAAAAAATACACGTGCGCGCCCCATAGAGTGTTAAGATTCTGATTAAAAGTCCCACCAAGGTCTCTAACTTGACCGTTATAGTTTAAAGGAATATTATTTATAGTATAGTTCGATTAATATGTTTTATTGCCTGTAAAAAAACTTTGTGACATCATTTATGTCTATTTAACTTTAAATTATTAACTTGGTACCAGTACCACAGTCTGTTGAAGTATCCCCGTGAAGTATTTTTATCACGATAAATCTTCCTGTATATCTATATAATTTGATATCATCATCAAAAATCAAAACAAGCGATTCATGACTATCACATGTCATTTATGAACCAATTGAATGGTGAACAATGTCCACCCTATGGCACTACTTATAAAACTTTAACAATCATATATATATATATATATATATATATATATATATATATATATATATATATATATATATATATATATATATATGCTGAATGCAATAGGAACTGAATTTAAAAAGTTGGTTTCATAGATATGAAGGTTGATCTGTACCCTTAATTTGTTTCCTATCCTAAAGATGGCTCTACTGCGGCATGCTGCTGTGGTAAAATTTTCAATTTAATTGTAGATTTCTACATGATGACCTAATATAAATTACAGTTTTCTATCTTTACATCCATTGGCTGAGTTGCCAAATTGTGCAGACAGTAATTTTATCAAATACCTAAAGAATGTAATGATAACTTTATTGCTAGTAGACCAAGTAAGCGAAGATATCTTTTACAATATCTTTATGTATAATATTTTACTGCTATGCTGTGTCAATCAGCCGTGGTCAACAAGTTTTCGATTTATTTTATTGAAATAGAAATATAATATATCGTATTTATACAGTGAATTTATTAACGAGCATGTTTTAATGATTTTTGTGACGTATAATATAGGTTTACCAAACAATCGAAGTAATGCCTTTGCAAGAATATATTGTTATTAGAAAAATAAGGTTCCATCTACACTTACCTTTGATAAATGACTCATGTTATCTAAATACTGTAATCGATAAAGAAATATTTATGTACTAAGTCGGCGATATCTGTGAAGATCGTGTTACAATCAAATTCATAATTGTCATCATATATTACATTTTTGTTGATGGTTAGAAATTAAATGATCTGGTATTATTTAATATCTTACTGGGAATTACATTTAGGTAAATGTTCAATCGTCAAAAATGTTATTTAAAACATGCGAAAATGTCTTCCTTTTGGTCTGTTTATTACTTGTTTCTGGTTTTTTATCTTCCCAATTAGTGCCGCCTTCTTCTCTTCTTTGTATGTGTCCAAACCATATCAGTCTTTGTGCAGTAATAAATTTTACTGTCTTCGTTTTCGGTTATATTTCTTATTTCATGGTTTATTAGTCTTCTATATTCTCCTAGTACTGTCTTTATTGGGCCGTCTATTCTCATAATTTTTCTTTCAATAATTCTTAGTTTTTCTTCATATTTTTTCGTAAGATACATTACTTCCGCTCCGTAAGCTATCATCGGTCTAATTGCTGCTCAATATATTTTTGTCTTTGTTTTTTTGCTCAGGTTTTTAGTGGGTGATATTTCCAAAATACCCCGCTTCCCGCTTTAATTCTTTCGCTTATTTCTGCACTCCTTCCATTTTCACCCTCCACTTACACCCCCAAGTATTTAAAGTAATTAACCCTCTGGGATTTGTTTTCACCTATTATTATTTCTGTTGGTCAATCTCTTGTACTTATTAAGTATTTTGTTTTATTCCACACCAATGAAGGTTGCATATTGAAGGTTTTGCATGCTTTCACTTAAAAAAAAAACATTCAATAAGTATATCAGTCTCTATTGCTGGTGGTGATCCAGCTAAATTAACAAATATGAGTAGGTTCCACCTCTCCACAACACAATTTGATGACGGCTGTTCAAGATATAATTCTTGTTTAACGAGATTTTTCATATGTTTAGGAAAAAATATTCAATGTTTTATTACAAATATTTTCCACTTTTATAGTTTTATGTATGTTGTTATTAAAATTTGGTCCGGTTTCTTACCGGTAGCTTTATTATAAGCCGGAACATATTATTTTTCCTATTGTGGCAAAATTGTACATTCAAAAATTTTCAAAAAATGCATAAGTATTTCTTAGGATTATATCTTTATGCTGTACGAAAATTAACGAAATTGTATATTCGGTTTTTTCGCTTTATACTTGGAAAAAAATAGTTTTTTTGAGTTTTTTCTAAAACGAAAACATGAAGTTTGCTCAAAAGCAGCTTATAATTCGAATAAATTTAAATATTTTTTATATTTATATTATTTATAATATGTGTTCTTTTTTTAGAATTTGTCTTCAAATCAGACTTGGGATACGATTTGCAACTTTCTAGTATATGAATACCATGGGAAACGAGATGAATTGAAGAATATAATTAGGTTTAATTCAAAACTTGATATCTTAATTGAGCGTATATGGGATTTTTACTCGTTAGAAAGATTGTTCCTGTTAAAAACCTTGAGGCATATTTTAGAAAATGCCGACAATAAGTCTGATAGGCACCATAAAAAGTTTCAGGCATTTATAAATGCTGTTGATATGTCTAAATTGTGGAAGATGTCTGTTGAATCATTTCAAGAAGTGACGAAAGAAATCAGTAAGCAATCAAGTCATTTAGTTACGGAAGATCTTTTGAAAGAATGGATTCATAGAAATAACAGGGAACAAGTAGAAATGGCGTTTATATTGATGGATATGTTACCTCATTATAAACCAGTGTCGGGAGATATCGAAAAAGTTCTTTCTATTTGTATCAGACATTTTTTTGGTAGAGCTCCTTTGTATTCAGGTGCTTCAAAAATATCTAGAAAGGATGATTTAGTGGAAATAAAAAATGCTGAAATTGTTTTGGTTTTAGCCCTGTTTCAGAAGGTTTGGTAAGTACAGTTATCATAATTTTACTATTTTCCAGTATACAATATACTCAATTTTTAGGAAAATACCGGAACTATTGAAAAAATTTGAACCAGCTCTGGAAGAAATGCTGGACTTTCTCAAAAGACCAGGAAACGATGATATTGTTTTTTATACTTGGTCATTATTCAAACTTACTTCTAGAGAAAATACAGATAATGAAAAAAGGGGAATTTTTGTAGATATTGAGGTTGTTTTGAAGAAACGGATTTTTAAATCTCTCTATAAGGTCATGAAACATAATATGTTTCAGGTAAGGACATATTTGTTATACGATATCTATAAAAATATTTATTTTAACAGGCCATATAGGACTAGGGTGTATGGTCCGTGTTTTACATTATTATATTTCATAAATTTTACATTATACAGGGTGTCCAGAAATTCTCCTGACAAACGAAGACCGGAGATTCCTCAGATAATTTTAAGACAAGTTAACTCAATTCACCTAGTCCGAAAATGCTCTCTAAGGAAGGTAGAGCTAACTTGTTAAACTGTTTGTTCGGGCTTTTAGGCCGTTGTCTTCTGAAATTAGTTCTCGACGTTTCGCCAACACTAGGGGTTGGCATCTTCTGGAGATGTTACTGCTTCGCTTGCAACCTGAAAATGACGCCGCGTTGTACTACGGAGGAAAGATTTATATTTCCCACTCGCCTCCCCTCCACTGGTTTCGGCTTGAGGGGGCGTGTCTTCGTTTGTAGTAGCTTCTCTTTCTTCATATTTGGCGGGAAAGGTGTTTGTGGATTTTAATATTGGTATCCATGTCTTGTTAATTTTCAGTCCTTCTATCCGATTATAATTATTTGGGTGCTTATATATTTCCACCGGTTCCCGATACAACCTTCCCTCAAAGTTGGCGGATACTTAGATGGTTTACATCATTATTTTCGTCGTCTTCTGAGTCACAGTCGGTATTTCCGCCTTCATTGTCGGGAGGAAAGATATATATGCCTTCTGGCAATATTGGAATATTATCATCGTTAATATTCTCGGTTGCCTCTAAACAGTTCAGCGACTTAAAGTTGATTTTTCCTAAAAAATATCAAAATTGTAAAATAGTTCTACGAGTGCCCAAGGTGTCGTTAACGATCCAGCAACAAACAGTAGCTTATCATTTCTAAATATTATGGGAAAAACAATAAACATCAAACCAGATATTTACAAGAACACCTAATAAAGACTTAGAAATATTGTTATGTCTTTATTAATTTATATTTATTCTATTTTATTTATGAATTCTTTACTAATTTATTATATTGTTCTTATTTTAATTTTTACAATTAAACCGCGGGCGCGAGTCTTCCTAATTAACTGTCTTCACAATGAAAGTTCCGTCATATTTATACGAAAACAGTTGTTTCTCGAACCCCATGGATGTTGATCTCAATTGACCTGGTTTTGCCTCGAATGCACAGGCGTATTTCCGGAACTTTCGAATGGACGGGTTTTTTATTACTTGGAATTTCTACCAGCTGGTTGAAGGGTCGTAGAATCTAGAACATACTAGTGAATAAAACATGTTTACAGGTTTTTAATATGACTCATATTTTTACGTAACAATATCTACACATCTGTAAATCACAGCCTATACTAGATTTATTTTTAGTTCGTGGGTCTTTAATGAACCCTTGGGCATTAATGGGTTAATACAAAGTTAAGCCCATATTTTACAACTCACGCATAGTGAAATTATCATTCTTAGTAATATTTTGAAGAGATTTATAAAAAAACTGCGTTATATGCTTCACACCCAAAAATGATTATTTTAAACAGATACCGCCTGGACTATCATTGTATCACCCCTTTCTAATTTGGCCCTTATTATTTTTAAAGTTTTTTCCAAAGGCACGTTTGTGAAAAGGCTGGTAATATCAAAACTGACTAGCATAAATGTAACAAATAAAAAAAATATAAAAGCATATACATTTTTAGCTTACATTGATAGGCTTATTTGTAGATATGAAATATAAATATTTCTTTGTTGCAGGGAACTAAAGCTGAAATTATAATGGCGGATGCTGTAAACTTTTTGCTGACCCAGAGTACAGACATCTATAGTGATTACCAGACTATTTATGAACAAGAAGGAATTCCCGAAATACTGTCAGTAATTGTACAAATAAAAGGAGCAGATAATGTAGAAATATTTGAACCAATTTATGCGGCTGCGTTGGAATGTTTTCCATATATGTATGAACCATTTTTGGAGCTTTCCAAGTCTTTATTATCTATTCCAGAGAAATGTGCATCGGTAAGTAATTTTAACAAGTAAATAGAATCATTATTTTAAAAATTTGCCCATGCTGAGGAGTAAAAATAACTTCTTCATTCCAGAGATTAGAAATTTATTAGGAGAAAGTGGGGCAAAAAGTACAGTTTAATTAAACAATAAGAGGGATATAACAAAATGTATTTCTTTGAAACAATTGTATCTACGTATGCAGCTAAAAGAAAAATGCCATTATTTTTGGAAAGCTCTAAATGGACCGTTCTACGCCATGGTTATGGTATAATGACCCCACCCATATGGTAAAATGACCCCAAAACATTTCTATTTACAAAAATCCCAAATATAAAATTTCTCCTTTCCATTTACACTCGCACAAAATAAATGAGACCATTTATTGTTCTCATTGCACTTAATCCAAACCTCCTTCGCCTGCAATTTACTGAATAATTCAGAGCAAAATATACGGGCAGCGTCGTCTTCATCATCACCATATCTCTTTTCATTCTTTTTTCTAAACACCTTTCTGCTTACAGCTTTCCTAGCTGCTTGTGAAGTTGGCTTTGGTGTTTTTGCTTCTTCAAAAGATAATTTGGTGTGGAGATGAAAACAGTTGATCCTGGCGAAGGTCTTGAACTCCTTGCCTGAGGAGGTGTCTGAGGTAGTGGAGATATATCATATGGAGTTACAAAAGTATTCTCCAGCGATGATGGAATTTCATTTCTTTCAATGCCACTTTTCTGTTCTGAAGTGCTAACTTCTATATGTCAATTTTATGGTTTGAAGCAACAACTTTCGAATTTGAAGCTGCAGTGAATAAAGTTTCATTTCCTGATAATTCTCCAGACTGTTTCCAAAAAGACTGATATCATCTGAACATCGTCATTCCTCTAACTCGTCTGATGAAAATATATTAACAATTTTTCTTTTCCTTATAGGTTAAGTACTTGGAAGCGAAGAAGTATCTCTTTGTGGAGAAGGAGTTCTTTGTTCATGCATGAGATCAGCGATTTAATTTTACACTATAGATCGATCAGTTGTACACGATGGTTTAAATTTCCAATCTTGGACTATGTTCGGATTAAAGGGAGAGATGCTTGTTATCTCAAATCCACTGAGTCCGTTGTTAAGTATGGCAGCTCTTCGACATGCTTTTCCAAACAAGCTAGCTATATTATACAGAGATACGACTTTTCCAGGGTTAATTTTAACCTATAAAATAACATTCTCAATAAAATGCGCCATTAGTGGTCAAAATACTGCCACATCCAATGACTGCATCTTGTGCGTGCAATGTGGAGGAAACGACTGCATTATAATGCTATTTTCTCTATAGTATTCTATAGTTTCGTTGGACTTGTGGCTTGAATGAACATCAAGAAATAATAGGCCCTTATTTTCAACTTAACACTGTTGTTGTTGAAACTGCTTTAAGAACAGAATGTAGATGTCAGATTTCATGTATACAGATTCGTTGTAAAGAGAAAGGGTTCCGTATTGGGTGCCTTAAAATAATTCATTATTACTTTTGAGAGGGAATATTGTTGCTGGAGGAATGAATTGATCCGCAGCATTTACACAGAGAACAACTGTAACTTTTGTCCCCTTTCAGTGCTTGTTAGAAAACTGACCTGTTTTCGCCCTTTATGTGCTAAAATTTTGGACAGTTTGCTAGGCACCGTCTGGCTACCAGACTCATCCATGTTATATATTCTTATAGGATTCATGTTATTTTATTTTGTATTTCATCTAAAAGGAATGAAAACTTAGCGACTGCGTCTTTATTAAAGCCTCTCGCTTTAAAAATTAGCTTTAAATTGACACCAAATTTATATTTAGTTTAAACGTTTAAACGTTTATAAACCTAAGAGTATTTTGATTTCTTTACTGAAAGTTAATCTGTATGCTTTGGCTAATTAGACTAGGCAATCAATTACATGTGTTTTTATAGGTTATATTAAAACTAGCATATGATGCTTCGCACATCTTTACAGCTTCCTAAATAGGTGGCGCTAGTAGTACTGCATATAATAAAGAAAGCTAAACGGCGGTTTTATGAAAATTATGAGAAATATATTAGAGGACCATTTTATCAGATTTATCCCGTGTTCTCTGTGTAAATGCTGAGGTTCAATTACTTCGTCCAGCAATAATATTCCCTCGAAATAGAAATAATGAATTATTATTCCAAGGCATATGGAAAACTTTCTCTTTACAACTAATCTTTAATAAATATTTCGTTTTATATTTTCCCATATGGAAAACTTCTCTTTACAACTAATCTTTAATAAATATTTCGTTTTATATTTTGAAAGAAATAATTCACTATATCCTTTTTATTTTCAGATTGTGGCATTATTGAAACATCTTCCAACGTTTCTGTCTGAAAACGTTTGGAAAAGACACGAAGATATTTCCACATTGAATGAAGAACTACCATTATTCACAGACAGTAAATTGTTTATGATACCCTTTGGTACCGTTATCCAGAGATTCAGATGTAGAGATATTGATTTGGTACAAATCAAGTACCCTTTTAGTTTTTTCCTACTTTTAGAACAATATATAAAATCGTTACATTCTTCCCGTTTTGGCCTTACACCACCTATAGTTTTTACAAATCTCAAAAAGCTTGTTGTAGCAGGTTATCAGTTCATACATCATTACATAAAGAATTATAAGGGTGAATATAAAAAAGATGTTGAACTTAAAACTCTTGTATCTAGATTAAATCTAGTTCCTGCTAAATTTTGTGAAGGAGAGAAGATGGATTTTGAACTTCTTTTACTATATTTTTCGATAAACTCAACATTGGTCAAAATGGGTTTTCTCGACTTTATGGAAGCGTTTCCAATTGATCACAGGAAGAAGTTTATGCCAGTGGTGACACATTATAATAGGGAACACAAGGATGCTTTGTTCTGGCAACTTTCAACCAAAAGCTACCTCATTCAAGCCTTAAAAGAAGAAGAATTTAAAGATACGCATCAATTATTGGTGGAGTATTTGGAGCTCCTGAATTATATGGTTAAAGTAAGTGTTATTCTCTACAATTTTTAGTAATAATATTTGATATTTTACCTCTTTTCTCCAGTACCTGTGTCCATTATTTTGATAGTTTTCACACATTTTTTTACTTGGTTCTGAAACTATTATTGTGGAATTTTTATATTGTTCACAATATTTTTATTGCAAAATAATTTTGAGTTGGTTACACTAACTCCTTGGTGATTCGTACAATCCTTCCGTACAAGCATTTATTCTTGCATAGACTGCTGATAAATGTCGTTTCTATTCTGGGGTAGTTCTTCGCCTATCAAGAATAAATTAAAAGTATAAGCCAATAGAATAGAATAGAATATTCTTTATTAATCCCATCAGATCACATTGTGATAGGACAAGTCATATAGTACATAAAGCATGATCAACAAGTTATATAGGACAATTACATAAAACAAAATAAATAAAAAAAAAGATATGCGATATAGAGCGTCCCTGAACCCGTCGGTCCTCATTCCCTGTAGTCTTTTATTAAGTCAAAATAATCATTTAGGTTGTAAACGCATAATTGGATCAAGCATGCTTTTAATTTATTTTTGAATTTTTGAATATTATTTTCATTTCTTATATTAAGTGGCAAACAATTGTAAAATTTAGATCCTGCAAAATCAGGGCTAGTTTCAAAGAGAGTTGTGGAGTGTTTACACACGCTTATCAACCTCCCGTGTCTTGTCGGGTAATTATGAAAGAGTTGAGGGTAAAATTTTGAAATTTAGTTTTGACGTAAATAATACACTTATAAATATATAAAGCATGAAAAGTCAACAGTCTGTGTTCAATAAAATATTTACGACATGATTGTCTATTATCAATATTGAATATCAATCTAAGAATTCTGTTTTGAGTTATAAAAACTCTAGAAGAGTTTCTAGAGTTTCCCCACAAGACAACATTATAGGCCATATATGAATAAACCAATGCATAATACACACTTATCAATTGATTGGTGTTAAATAGAGTTTTCAACTGAAGGATCGCATAGTAACCCTTATTCATTGTTTTGCAGACTTTAGTGACATTTTCATCCCATGTCATATTACTTTCTAGAATGCTACCAAGAAATAGTGTTGTATCACTAAAGGGTATTTCCTCAGAACTGACTGTGATTTTATAACCATGGGATGGCTTACAGCGCGAGTAGAACTGCATACAAATAGTTTTCTTTGCATTTACCATTAAAGAGTTCCTTTTACACCAGGTTGTAAATTCCTGTGCTACTAAGTTCATTTTTGAAATTAGTTCGACTTCAGTTGACTCGTCAACTACAATTGTTGAATCATCTGCATAAAAAACTGTATGGTCTTCAGTTAAAAAAATTATCAAATCATTGACATATAAAAGAAATATTAAGGGTCCCAATACGGAGCCTTGCGGTACACCTTGATCAAGATTAAAAATAGATGACTTCTTATTATCGACTTTTACTAGGAATTTACGATGTTGTAAGTATGACCTTAACCAGTTCAAGAAATGACCCCGAAAACCAAGGGCTTCTAATTTATGCAGTATAATTTCAATGTCAATAGAGTCAAAAGCCTTAGTTAAGTCAAAAACGAGTGCACCCACATACCTTTTTCGATCCAAAGCAGCGTGGATATAATTAAATAATGAATAGCTGAAACAGTTTATCGGGGCCATATTTAATAAATTCCATGGGTACTTCCCCATGGCCTGGAGCCTTCCCATTTCCCATTGTTCAAACCTTTGGTGTGTTTTTTAATTTATTTTGTTGTTATTTCAGTTTCTTCGCGGTAGGAAATATTGTATTTTCCGTAGCTATTATCTTGAAATTCTGCTTAATCTTCTGTCAGCATTTTTCCATAATGTTCTACCCATATATCTGGGAAAATTATACTTAACCTATTGTATTCTTTTCTATGTGTTCTACTACCTGTAATTAGTTTTCAGGCTTCTTGACTTCTTGCGTTACCAAAAAAAAATGATCTACGTTATGGCAGGCTTTATTCGACATCACACAATTAAATTTTTTTTCGTGTGATATATTGTCACAAATCACAACCATTGGTTCAATATACAGTATAGGTAAAAGTTTATGGTCGGTATGTACCTTACGTGAGATGGAGTGAGAAACACCTGTTTAAAAAGAGAGAGGTATATTAGGTCCGCCCTTTATATCGCCGAAAATGCATGAGTTGAAATAATAAAAAAGGGGAAGTTCAACGTTGCCAAACTTATCGGTTTTATTTGACTTGTCTTTTTAGCATTTGAACCATGTTCTAAGATAATCAAATTTGGGCGAAATGGATTTAAATGGCAGCTTACTGTTTTTTATTGGGAATATGCCACAATTTTACTTTACAATAAGTGTAATATAACATTTTGATTTCCACTTCGGAAATCGTTTTATATAAATAACATTTATTAATGTTTCGTATTTTAAGTACGATTTCCGAATTAAAAATCTAAACATCAAAATAAGCTTATTTTAAAGTCACAATGTGCCTTATTCCTAATAAAAATAATAAACTGCATATGACGCCCCAAAAAAAACCTTCATACAAAATTATTTGGCAACGTCTCGTCTCCCGTGGTCAAAGCACCGAATCAAAGTAGGGACAGAAGTAACGAGTATAGGTGGGTCGTTGACGTTTTTATCGTAAACGTACTTACATTTACATTACACATTATTATTAAATCGCGAATCGTCTAAATTGACATTTAAAAACATAAGTTTTTCTACTTTATTTCTTGTTAACCGTGTTCTTCTTTTATTTAAAATTAAACCAGATTTTGAACATGTGTTCACATTTACAATATTTTATGAATATAGTGGTTAATTTAGGATATACATGGCGATGGTTTTTCCACCATTGTAATGGACTAATTGTAATGTCAGTACTTATAGAAAAAGTAGTAGAAACGGACAGCAATGCGTCAGGAGAAGTTTCAATCATTGCAATATTCAGAAAGTGGACCATAAAAGTTGCATCTTCTACAAATGTGCATTTTTTGAAAATAAAATTATTATTCTTATACTAGGTCAATAATTTTGACTAAGAAAAAGAATTCCTAATTGAATATTTACAATAAATAAATTTTTTTGACGAACTATCAATAAAGATTTGAAATCGAAAATGCAGATCAATCGTAAATCGAAACTCATTCAATAATCAAAATACCTAGTATCTAGAGTTAGAAGTGAAAATTGGCTAAATGCCGTAATTTTGCAATGTTTTTGCACTAATTTTGCAGTATCTCCGGTTCTAATTACTGGATCAATGTTTACCAAACATCATTGTGTAGGTTTTTTTTAAAGGAACAAATTGCATTTTGTAAAAATGATTTAAAAAATCATTTAAATATAATCATTTAAAAAATTAAATTGTTTATAACAAATTCCCGACACTCCGACGCAAAAGTAAGTTTGAAATTCGAATTAAGCGAGTCAAAATACATAAGAATTTACTCTGAAACTCCGTGGACTTTGATCGGCCATGAAACATCCCTGGCTCCTAGGGATGCCCCCTTACCCTTGTCATTCTGAGTATGTGTTAGGTATTCTATACTTTGAGATGGCTGTTAGTATTTTTTATACCATCGGCAACAGTGAGTATCCCAAGATCTACAGCCCGTGCTTTCACCCTCCTGTTAAGCTAAGTAAGACTGTAAATTGAAAGAATTTTCATAAACATCAAGCATTTAAATCGGTATTCAGTAATGAGTAACAATCAGAAAATTATTAACAATCATTTTATGAAAATGTCTTTTTTTTTTCAGAATGGTCGATATGCCATGGAAGTACAGTTACCCGGAGTATGGTTTATTATATATTCGCCTTTTCTATTTCATGAACGGTGGAACTACAGAGACCGCAGAGAAAATGTAACTATCAGTAGATTGTCTTGCTCTGTATTGGTAGAAGTTTTACAAAAACAGCTTATTGCGAAGGACAGAGAGTCAGATATCATTTTCGATTACGTACTAGATATCTTTTTCAGCGACAATAGCGTTGCTTCCCGTTTGTTGAGGACTATTACAAAAGAAAGATCCAATATTCAAAACGCAATGCTTCAAGAAATCAACTGGAATGATGGGCCTGGTGAGGAATATTTAGAATGTTTAAAGCTACACATACTCCTCGCATTTCTGTTGTACAAACATAAAGCTGCAGTAGAGCATAAGAAAAATTATTTAGATGAGAATGTGGGAGATTTTGCAAAGGCAGTCATTGCATATATTGTTAATCCCTTTTCTCTATCTTTGAGATCGTTGTCGTGCAAATTTTTGGAACTAATTGCGAAGGTATGTATTAATTTATACATTTTTTATTATCCTTATATGAATCAGTGAACACACAATGCGCTTTCTAGTTATAAAAGCCATTAAAAAAATCTAATGTCTAATCTAATGAATTTTTCATTCTGTAGATGACGGATCTTAGCTCAGCATCGTTGAAAGGTTGGCTTAGCTGACTGGTTTAGTTCTCCCCCATTTTAAGTTTTCGTCTGCTTCTTTTTGCAGACGCTATGCCATTTTTAAGAAGTTGTGAGGCCACTTGTTTTGCTGTGTCATATTTGAAATTGTTTGCTCTTTTAGTAGGGACCTGGCAGTTTTATCAGTTATTTCCAAGCAGGCCTAATATTCTGTGTCATGTTCATATTTTCCATGAGATTGTACCATTTGGATCTTCGTTCGTCTGAAATGGCAGTAAGTAATATTTCTACAGTTCGGTGAGTATTATCACTGAAAGGGTATTAATTATATAGTTTTTGATACCGGTTGAGCAATGGAATAGAGTTGGAGGTAACCGTTGAACATAGTGAGTCGGGCATCCTCGCGAAATATGTTTCTTCTAGAAACAGTTTTCACAATGTTATTCATTTTTCATAGTTTTCTGTTGTTGGGCGGATTTTAGTAATGTCGTTATCGAGATCCGAGGCGAATTATTCCCAATTTGCTTTTTGAAAATTAAATCTCTCTTTAAATGACGTTTCTAATTATTGGTTTGTGTTGGGTGCGAGTAATTGCATCCCCTATATTATTTTTACCCTGTCATATTACCATTGTCATCAGCCTCTCTGTATCCCCATGCAGTAATTTGATAATTAGAAATGGCCAAGGATGAAGTTGGTGTTATGGTAGTTAAAATGGTCAAGTTCAGTGAAAATGAATTCTTCCCCAGGGGTCTTGTATATAGAAGTCACAGAGAATCTTGGTATGCAGATAGTAACAATTCCTACGTTGTTGAGCTCGCTGATAGCAGATGATGTTATGTTCCACCCAGATCGGGCAAAGATAGCACTTCCAAATTTATCATTTGGACTTTCAGCGACTAGATTCATACCGAATATTCTAAGTTTGGGAGAATTCAGCTCTCTATGTGTTTCCTGTACTAGAAGCATGTCACATTTTTGGAAGCATAGCTTTCTTTTCGCGGGCTAAAGACGAACTACTGTAACGACAGATCACGCGAACTACAGATTGTATACCTGTAGGTATATACGTTATATATTGTAGAATCAGTCCCCTCACCTCCCACTCACTCTCTTTCATTCCATCTCTCTTTCACGCACACACACTACCTGGAATAGTAAATGGTAAATAGTGATAGTGATGTATCGAATCGAGAGAAAAATAATGCAGTTTTTTTATTATTCTTTTTATCAATATAAGACAGGACTAAGATTATATGTTTTCTTTTTTATGGACTTTCCCCTAATTTTATTTGTTAGTTATTAAAATGAAACACTTGTGTATAAATAGTAGGCCATCAATTGTATCGTGCATAGGCCACGATAAGAAAGCTATGCTTCTCCTTCTAGGTAACTCCCGGATTGTCACATCTCGTTTTTGTTTTGCACATTTATGTCGAATAGTAAAATTGCCTTGAATATTTATTGACATTATTAGAATAGTTGGTCCTAAAAGGGCCAATTTGAAGAAAACATGTAGAGCTGGTGATTAAAAGATTAGCCGATTAATTAATTAATCTTTGGCCAGGTTACGCCTGATTGCGGTTATCTCATTAATACTGCAGTCTTCCTGGAGGCTCCTTCTTTGTACCCCAACCCAATTGTAACGTCATCCTGCATGATGACTAGGGGAACATCCATAAACTACTCCGTAGAGAAGATAGAGGGGGGCTTTTGCTTAGTACGACGGTAAACGACAGGAGAGTGGGGGAAATTAGTGTACATTAGTGTAATTAATTATTCTTGCTATGGAAATTTTTTGAAAAATCACTGAAAAGGGGGTCATGAGTTGCAATTACGACGACGACATGGGGGAGGGCCTCGACTGTAAACGACGCTTTATGACGAAGGGGGGTTGTGTATTAAACAATCCAACTTTTACGACGTAGTTTATGGATGTTCCTTTTGGCTACCACCGAGCCGTAAATTAATGTGATTCCATGACCTATTTCAATTACAATTTGTTTTGATGACTATGCTTTTTAAACTAAAAAATAATATCAAATGTATTGTCTTGTCTTACTTGCTCTTTAGGATCCTTCTGTCCCTTTATTGTCAGTGTTGGGATTGGATATGGACCAAGTTCAACGAATATTTCTGGAGAGACTTCGAGATCCAACGGAAGATGACGGTTTCAAATGCTTGCTGTTAGATCTAATTGGTACCTGCCTTTTTAACCAAGGTGCCATGACGGCAGCTTTTTTTAACTTTAAACGATTTAAGAAATGGTATACCGAGAGTAGCGGCGATGAGATTACCCTAGGGCCTTGTGTGACGGATTTTATGATAGAAAGTTTGTTCAACTTAAAGAATTCTAAGGTAAGTGTACTTACTGTAAACTTTATGTGGTCTTTAAACTTCATAAACAAAGTGCAGTATGGATTGTTTAAAACCTAAAAAGAGTAAATTTGAATTGTCTTGTCTGACTGCTTGATTATGATTGGTTGAAACATGACCACTTTTATACAAGGGGAATGTACTTCGTATTTTCGGATTTTTTCTTTTACAGACCTATTACAGATAGCACATGTCCGTCTAATCTAATATACAGTGATGAGTGCCGTTAACACCCGGCAAAATGACGCAAAATATGGAAGACATATTCAATTGTGAGATAGTACGAGATAAATCTAGTTCTTATTCAGGGCTATTTGACTTCAGTCATAATTATTATGCGTATGAGATCGATAAATATTTTTATTTTAATTTTCCATGTTAGAAAAAATGATTGAATAAATTGACAGATGCTAGTAAAAAACATTAATTAGTAGCCAATTTAATTATAAATCAAACTACTAATAAAAATTACTTAGCGACTCGTTTATGAAGTGGGCTTCGTACGAACAGCCTACCAGCTGTGACAGCAAAACATCAAGCGGTCAAACAATAACACATCGAGAAGTGTTTTTGTATGGTAAACAGAAACTTTTTGTTGAAAAAACAATTCGTGAAAATGGTTTTAACGGTAGAAGAAATGCAAATTGTTGTCTGGCATGTGAATGAATTATCAAACAACATGATTAAACAACAATGTTTCCAAAGAGGCCGACACCTGCACGATCAACAGTTCAGTCTATTGTACGTAATTTTTTAAATTATAGATCCTCCAAGAGGAGTTCGTAGACGACGGGAGGTAAATCAGATTTGGAACTAAGGAACACTTTGATTTGTGCAAGTATTGAGCAAAATCCTACCCAATCAACATCTCGTCTCTGAGAACAGTATGGATTTTCAAGATTTAGAGTAGGAAAAATTTTGAAAAGACATGGATACCGTCCCTAGAACTTACATAAATCCAACGAACTGGGGATTCCCTGGGGATCTATATCCACATTTAGAATTCTGTCAAAATGCAATGGAAATGTCACATCAAGATGACAATTTTTTAGAGAATGTTTTGTTCCCGATGAATGTAAGTTTTCATTGCATATACGTCACAATTCAATAAACGCTCGGTATTGGCCTCAAGGAAATCCTCGTCAGATTTATATCGTTCATACCCAACGTCCTCAAAAAGTAAATGTTTGGGGAGGCATAATAGGGAATCATGAAATTGTTAATTAGGCGGGAATACTTGGAACTTCTGCACAATAAAATTGTGCCGGCCTTTCATAATTTACCAATACCTTTCGATCCTATATGTTGGTTGTCCCGCACATAATTGTCGCATCCTCAGTGAATATCCCAGTGCGACTTTTCCTAATCGATTGATTAGTGACCACGGAGATATTTTTTGGCCTGTAAGATCACCTGATCTTGCACTTTGTGATTTTTTTGTGTGGAGATATATCAAGTCCAAACTATATGGAATTACGGACGATAGGCCTAATACTCTCCAAGAATTAAGAGAAAAGATCTGATTCAATGAGAGGTATTAGTCCGGAAACATTATCTAATGTTAGACGCAACTTTTATTATAGGTTGGGTTATTGTTCTGGTACTAATGGAGGCTTATTTGAACATTTTTTGTAAATACGTTGCGTTATTTTGCCGGGTCTTAACGCACTCATCACTGTATATTTTACCACGTACTTAACCGGGTATATTTTTCCAAAAGGTGTTATGTTGTGTTCGGATTCAAGCTCTTTTCTAAGAGTCCCCCTGAGAGAGAAAACATCCTAAATGTTTACCTCTTTTCCTGGAGTATTCTCGTATTGGAATAGAAACGCTTACATTTCCATAACTACTACAAATACCTTAGAACCATCTGTATACCAGATTGCGTGCCTGCTGCCTGGTTTGCATGTTCCTTCTACATCATCCCTCTCGTGTGCGGATGTGCACCAGTCTATCTGGGAAAAAGCATTAAAATATTACGTAAAAATCCTTTACAGATATTTGAAGGTTCTAAAATGTATATGAGGGGTAGCTGATGAAAAATCCGTGAGAGGGTACATCTGAATTTACTTTGTTTGTGTATTAAACAATCTGAAAAAGTAAAAGTCATTTTTTTGCTCAGAAAACATCTATTATGCACTTTAAAGAAAAATGGTTCAAATAAAAATTGTAGATCTTAAAATGTTTTTAAAATTTTCGTGTTTCTAAATTAAAATACATAAAGAATTCACCAAGATATTTTCAAAAACTCTTAATTTTGCAGGAATTTATAAATGTTTTCACATAATTAAATGATTTGTTTCATCTGTGTTTTCAGGATCCGAGAGTACTGAAGAGTCCATTACAAATAGGTATACTTCATATAATGGCAAATTTATGGGTTACCCGTAGCCTGAAGTTGGTCACAGAAGCGATAAAATTACCACAATTTTGGCAACTGCTGTGTTATCCTCTTTTTAAAGAATTTGTTCAGTCGTTTAGAGTATATGGGTACATCTTTAGAATTCTCGCAGTCCAACTTCTACAGTCTCTAGCTCGTGCACAAGAACCTAAAGAGGAGAACGAGCAATATGACGCGGATCAAAAGCTCTTTCAATGCGTAGAAAGATTTTTGAAAACCAAACATCAAGTCCAGAAGTGGACAACCTTTTTCTTTGACACTTTTCAAAATTGTTCTATGAATTTAGAAGACATTGAAGAAAGACATTACTTCTTAAAATCTTGGATGGAGTTCTTTGTGGTATTAGAACGTAAAGAAGAATTGCCGAAGCTGGATAAAGCTCATAGACAAGTCTTTCTTTGTAAGAGTTTGGATGCAGTACAGTTTCCTATGGTTAACAATCACTGCTTAAGACTATGGATGGACCTGTTACTTCTTCAATTTGCCTTTTGGAAACAAACTGAACTGTAAGTTGTACAGCTTAATTATTACTTTTTACTAATATTTTCTGTCCCTAATTATTTTTTATTATGTTGTAACGGTAATTTAAAATGCGTGGTTCGATTTATATACAATATTTATTTGTAACTTTTAGTTGCTTATTCGATTGTACCAAATTGTGACTCAATTTAGTGACAAACTTCAAGAGATTGAAAAATTAAAAAATTATTCCACATTCAGTACACCGCATGTTGATCCAAATAAGTGACCATCACTTAGATTGAAATATCATTAACATTTATGCTCCCACAGCCGAGAATACTGCTAATAAAGTTAATAAAGTATAGTCTCAACACTTCAATATGACAGGAGTTCTTCTTATGGTGTCTATCCGTTGTATCTATCAGTATCAGTGAACAGTTGTACCTTACAGAACACAGGCCAACGATGAAAAAACTTTTTAACTTAAAACACCATATTCTTATGTTTTTAGGGTGGTAAACCCAAATATTACACTTATTAAGCTGTATCACCTACAATTTCTTCACATTTACACTTAGTTTTATTAAATTTTGTGATTTTTTATTGAATTTAACAGCTTTTATATCGTTCAAATGGAATTTTAATATAACTTGTACTGGACATAGAAGAGTTGGCAACACTGCTGAAACACATTTACTATCTATTCCCAGTTCATGTTTTGTTTTTTGTCAACTTAATCTCACTTTCTGATTTTCAATACATGTTCTTAGTAAAATGTCTAATCGTGGTTGTAAGGACTAGTCGACAGTTCTTGTTATATTTGTGGTGAGTTTGTTATTAAAAAACATCAAAGAAACATTACAGACTTTTTGAAAAAAGTTTATTGCTCATATTTTCGAACTAAACTTGGTGATCAGAAGGTATGTTATGTTTGTGTTAAAGATCTTAGAAAATGGTTAAAAAAATGGATAGTTCCCGAGGTACTTTAAAATGCCCTCTCGTCGCCGAGTCTACGCCGAACGTCTACCTGCTAAACCAGACCCTCCTCTGTCATCCAGCGATCCGGAAGCGGAATGGCCGCTGTACGGCCGGCATCACTTCCGAATAACTACCTTTATTCATTCATTCTCCATTCATACACATCCACACTCTATTCATCAGCAAGGAGGCTCCCTGTCTCGTTCCAGGTAGCGCGTAGAAGACACTCATCGCTCCTAGTTCGGCATCATTCCCAGATGGGCATTTCCTCTTTCCCCACAGTCTGACTCACGCATTCTAACTCATACAGTGTGACCCACTTTTCTAGCTTCACCTTTCAGCATCATTCACTCTTACCTTTAGCGTTGGTCCAGCAGTCTTTCTTCCTCTTCCTTTTTCTTGATCACTGCACGGATATAGCTTTGTATGTTAGTCGTTAACGGTCGTATGCCGAAAGGCCAGGTAGACCAGGGTCCTGCCAATTTTATAATTGGAGGGCACAAAGCCTTAGCAATGTTAGTCCAAACTAATTTATTTTCAATCATTCTCTCAATCATTTCTCTCACTGTAACAAAATTCACACCTGTCTCTGTCTCCATTCTGTTCCTTTCCACTATCCATCTGCTGCAAACTAAAATCGTATGTGTGCTGTGAGCACCTGCGTTAGGAAATAATCCAGTCGCCTGTGGCCACAGTCCACCCAATCTCTTATGTTCGGGATCAGCATTTTCGTCCACTGTGCCACATCTTCCGTGTTGTTCCATTCTTCTTGCCATCTTTCAACTGACCTTTCCCTTTCCTGTCTTCTCTCGGCCACAGTAAGGTTTGGACCTCGTCTCTCATAAAGCTCTTTTCTTTCCACCGCCAAAACATGCAACAGAACACATCCAGTGATGGTCCATAAGGCTGCCGCAGACACAGTCCTGTAGGCGCATGCCACTTGCAACAGACTTGTTCTGTCTACTCGTGTCATGAGACTCCTATAGGCCGTTATCTCTACCGCCTCGCTCCAGACTGGTGCCGCGTAGAGGACGCAGCCGCACTATTCGCAGCCTTCCGGACCACCTCCCGCACGTGCTCCCCCCATTTTCCATTCTGGTGCAATGTCACTCCTAGATACTTTACTTGTTTCTTGGGTGTTAGACATGCTCCCGCACATTTTAATTCAATATTTTGCCTGTTCCTTGTCCCCTTCAGAATGATGGCTTCGGTTTTCTCTGTCCCAAGTTTCAGTCCGTGCTGCGTCATCCATTTCTTTACGACGCCGCCTGCGTTTCGAACCCGATATTTGAGATCTGGCTCATCCCGGGCCACTACCAGTACATCGAGGTCATCCGCGAATGCGAAGGGGGTTGTACCCTCTCCGTATTCACAGTGCATAACCCCGTCATATGCCAATATACTAATACCCTAACCTAATGTCCTCCATCCGACCAGTAGGACACTATATAGATATTCCGATCCCAGAACCTCAAAATGATTTGAATTATGTTCAAACTGAAGCGTTTTCTAATATACAGTCAGAGCTAGATGAGCAAGATGATGAAGAGTTCCAATGTACTGCAGAAAATATAGAGCCTAACCTGTTTACGCAAATCGAGCTTAACGACTTAGTTAGGGATCTTGGGTTAACAAAAGAAAAACCTGGATTGTTTGGTTCTAGACTAAAAGAAAAGAACTTGTTTGCAGTTAGAACCAGCATATATGCGCATGGGAAGAGAGAACAGCAGTTTTTAACATTTATTTGAACAAGAAGGTAATTTAGTGTACTGCTCAGACATTCCAGGTCTGAGGAACGAGTTCGGTGTTGAATAAAAAAAGAAGACACAAGACTGTTGATTGATTTATCCAAAGCTAGTTAATTCACAAAGGTAACACTTATGCATCTATACCTGTTGGTTATTCTGTACATATGAAAGATAACAATGACAACATAGAAATAATAGTGTTAAATAAAATTGGCTATTCTACTCATGGTTCATATATGGCGATTTAAAAGTAACATGCATGATACTTGACCAGCAAGGTGGTTTTACCAAATTTCCATATTTCTTGTGTGAATGGGACAGTAGTGGTAGGGATCTGGTCAAAGAACTGGTCTGTGAGGGTCTTTAAAACCCGGCAATATGAAATTTCTCCTCAAAAACCTTGTAGATCCTAAAAACAATCTCCTACCACATCTACATATAAAGTTAAACCTCATAAAACAGTTTCTAAAGGCTTTGCCTAAAGATGGACCTTATTTCAAGAATCTCTACCAAAAGTTCCCAAACCTTTCAGAAGCTAAATTTAAAGAGGCAAATTCTTAGGAAATGCAAAAGACCCAGAATAAGGTACTATTGTAGCTAACATTTTAAAGAAGTTTAAAAAAATTAGTATTTTTGATTAGCCTGAAAGTACACTTTTTGACAAACGATACCGGGGCCGCTGGAACACTAAGACGATTTGGGACTACTGTTCGTCACTTCACCTAGAAGCTCTACAAGCAACTCATCGCAGAAAAAGCTACACAAGAAGCTTAAAAACAACAGTATAAATTAATTCCATCTGACTAGTGAAACCTACATTACTACGCTGTACCATTATTTCAAGTAACCTGCTGTAAATAAAAACCAAGATTGCGATTTAACATTAATTTTACTATATACCGTATACGGATCTTAAACTATATAACAATAAGCAGGTTGCTCAAAAACTACGGGTAAAAAAATTACGACCAGATTTGGTTTTAGCACGTAAAAATCAGCTATTTAGGTCCAAAAAGTTTTCAACCAAAATTTCACATTCTGTATACTTTTATAAATTTATTCTCCACTATTTGTCATGTATTGCGAGTTGAACATGTTGGTAAGAAATAGCTTAATCGTATTCTGCGCTACGTTGCCACTTATTCCGAATGTCATTAACATATAGATTTTATTGCTAATATGAAGTAGTTATAGGAGTTTCGGAAAATTTGTAAAGCAGAAATATCTTTTTATTACTCTTAGCTTTGTTGATTTAATTAATTTTGAATTATGCAAATTTTATTTAATTTTTAGAGAAGATGTTCCCATTGTGGCAGGAAAAGCTATGGAAGTTTTAGCTACAATAACTATTCGTTATAGATATGAATCCCATGCTACAAGGCTATCCATTCTCTCAGTCATTCAAAAAATATTAGAAATACTTCGCAAACATTTTGAAGTATCATCAACTGAACTTGAGAGAGTATTAGAACTCCTAGGACCCATTATAGAGGTCGAGTATACAGTAGTACACGAATATAGTTGGAATAACGAATATTGGGCATTTGATATCGAAACTAGAGAGCCGTTATTACCGTGGATGTTATGTGTTACCATCGTGAATGACATTTTTCTCTTTCAGAATATTCCAGAAGTAGCTTACTGGTTTTCTTATGTGGGGATAATACCAAAATATACAAATTGTATAAGCGAATTTTTAAAACATCCTTGTGCTATACCTTTAGTCAAACTTCTGTTCCATGGTTTGGCCCTTTATGCAAATTCCAAAATCGGATTCGATTTTTTGAATTTTGATTTTAATCGATTCTTCATGCAAATTGAAGTTTATATATATAAATTACTTTACGGAGAAAATCAAAAGGTAAGACACATCTCTGTACTTGAAACAGATGTGTAAAAGTTTTATTTATTTATTTTTATTGAAATTTACGTATCTACACTATTACAGATAGAATTTTATCACATTGCATTACTAGAATACACAGTTACCTTACAATGGATAAAGAAAACTACATTAAATATTGTCCAATTAATATTTATGAACATCTAAACTACAGTTCTTCTAAATTTCCTGGAAAAGCCTGGTTTCACCGAAATAATTGATAAAGGTGTCTCTTCTATAAAGTAACCAAGCATTCACAACTGCTAAATCAAATATATGGAACTCAATGCGGAGGTACCACGTTTTAGAACTAATCATAGGTCTATATAAAGCCATCAACGAGTCCATTAAGTCCACTCCGCCCATAAATTTATTATAGAACGTTACAATCCACAGGAATGGTTTCTCCCTTTGCTTTGTCTAACCTTTGAACTTGACTTGTAGGATACGTGTCTACAAACGAAATGAGTAAATGCACCGGCTTGTTATCGTACTATTTGTCTGCCCTAAGGGTTATTACTTCTTTCTTGTAGACAAGTTCTTTAAAACTTCCCCTTCCTTTCTTTTTCATATCTTTATCTTAAAAATCTCTAAAATATATCTTATGCTAAGCATTCCTTGGAATTATTGTGGCCAATCGCCACATTTCCGCTGACTCCAACATTTGGTGAATATTCTGGATGCTCTTCTTTACCAGTATACAGATCAAACCTATATACAATTCCGTTGGTATATCACATAGGAGAAACGCTTTATAGCCCCACTTTTTTGGTTTTTCTCCGGGAATTATTTGACTATTGTCATTGAAGTGGATATTGTTTTTTATTTGTTTCCAGCGACTCATAGTTTCTACAAAAACTGAAATTCAAGTAGACGCTTTCCAGTACATTCTAGTTGAGGGTAAACCATACACTGACATAAACAAACATACACCGAAAAACTGTTCTATTTGCTATGCGATTGCGTTTTGACTAAATTGCGGTGCTTGGTCACCATCTTTATTGACCTGTTAACATGTCATCAACCCATCTCATCTGTGGTCTTCCTCTTGGTCGTTTACTTTCGTAAGGTCTCCAATGTTATATTGTAGTATTCCAATACCAAAGTTGGAATACTACGTGCATTGTTATCAGCATTTATTCTTTCTTGAATTATACTACTTACAATCGCTCAAAGACTCGAGCATTTCTCTTCCAAGTAGAAAACAACATGGCGTTCTATCACATACACGGCAGCTAACACACACACACACATACACACACACACACACACATATATATATATATATATATATATATATATATATATCGAGAAAAGGAGTACGACCGTCAATCCAAAATAAACTAAGGTACACTCGAGGGGAAAGTGGTGGGTTTTTCGGTCAAAGTGGAGAAATAAAAGACAAAGAAGGTGGCTACTTCATCTATTTATTGAAGACGTTTCGCTTTCTGCTCAGAAAGCATCATCAGTTCATCTAAAAAGAACAATATGAAACCAAACATCCATAGAGAAGTTACAATAAAAGTGTGTTACCTTACAAAGACATGTAGCAGTCAATGATGTTAAAAATATATGAAAAAGCTTACGAAACTGGACATTTAGAGTTAAAGTTGTATAAAACAATTAATTGAAACTAGGTATAGTTTGCAATTTAAAAAAATTAGCACAGCAAAAGAACATGTGATAAACATACATGTATATAAAAAAGTTATTATAAAAACTTAAGTAAAAAACATTAAGGTTTATTTTAAAGTGTAAAGAACTAGAAAGATCATGAGAATGCACTTCCCACAATTTATTTAATCAATTAGATTTTAATTTTAACTTTAGGTAACATTATAAGTTATTTAAGATTAATATAGTAATAAAGATAAAATGAAGTTACCAGTCTTAAGCTTACTGAATCTCGCCGGTAAATGAATTTACAGGTTTAACACCCACGCACACAACGTGAATAGATATGGCCTTGAGGTCAAAATGACAAAAACAGCAAGGCAAACTACCAACCTCTATATAATAGGGCGGTATATTCAAAGAATGTGATAAATTTGGTTGACAACTTGTCGTTAAAAAACCAAACAATGAAAGGAAAAGGTGGTTAAGATTACCATTTACATTTACCACTGTAGGGTAAATAATAATTATTGTCAATCATGATTCCTACAAAATTAAATAAAATTAAAATATTGTAATTATATATATACAGTAGACTCCCTCTATAACGAGAACTGAAATGGCAGACTAATTACCTCGTTATAAGCCGATCTCGTTATATCAGACAACAATAATACTGTGCTTACTTATAAATATGTAGTTTCCTAAAACATTAACTTCCTATAGTGAAGACGTTCGGAGCAATATAAGATGCTAATAAATATTGTTTGAATGGCGTTTTTGAAAAAAAGTTGTTTACTTTTATTTTCAATTAAATACATTAAAACAAAAAAGAGTTGTTTCCTTTTATTGTCAATGATATACGTTAAAACAAACAAATCTGTACTTACATTTTTTTCCAACTATATAATGTATAAAGCGTATTTTAAATCACATAAACTATGGCTTCTGCAATTGTAAGAAGTCTGTCATTTTTGACTGCTTTTAATTGTCCAGTATCATTCTATCTATCATCTACTATCTATTTTCTAAAGATGTGAAACAGTTGTATTTATTATAAAGAAGTTTATTGCGGGCGGCAGTTAAGTTTATTATGGGACACTTAAAAAAGATATTTATTTATAGCCACGGCCGGGCCAAAAACTTAAAAAAAAACACGTTTTTCAATCTAACCTCTCGTTATAACCAAATTTGTCTCGCTATTGAGAGTTATAGTTCAATAGAAATTTCACGGGACATCTAATATACCTCGTTATAAGCGAAACCTCGTAATAACCGTGTTCGTTATAGAGAGAGTATACTATATATATATATATATATATATATATATATATATATATATATATATATATATATATATATATACTTGAAATAAGTTAAGTTTAATGTTTTGTGAATTTTAAAATTTAATGGATTAACCTCATATTGTAAGTTTTTGTGCTAGTTTTATACAATGATTTTAATTCTAATTTCATTGTATTTACTGATAAAATAATTATAACCATATTTTAGGATATCCTGAATAAGCGAATAATTTTTGCAAAGCTTGATAAAAGAACAAAGAGTTTTACTTATCCTGCCCTAATAATGACTGCAACCTTAAAATAAAATATTGTTAATAACTGCTTTAAATTATCCTTTTGTTATAGGTTAATCCACTAATAATTGAAGAAGCATGGTCAATAACTTCATCATTGATTCAAGTAATCACAGCATGTTGCAAAAATATGCAAGATTTGGCTATCTCTAAGGTTCATATTTTCCTCAACTTGGCTGAGAAACTTTTTGAGTATGTCTTCGGAATGGTAGGAACTACGGTGGCTTTAAGAGCATTAGATCTTGTTATCAGCATGTTGATGCTATTTGATACTTTGCAAGTAAATTGGAGTTCCGACTGGTACTACAAGTCTAATGGGTCTTACGTATATCTGATGGTGTGTATAACTATTTCTTTTTTGTACGGTATTTTAAAATTGATCGTTTTATTTTAGAATGGTGTTAAGAAAGTTATTAACGGATGCCTTTATGCAATTTTGAGACCCAAAAATATAATGGTATATGTAATAGATAATACGAACCATGCTTGCATGTGCGACTACTTTCCCATGGAACTAATGATAGCTATTGTAAACAGGTAATAATTAATTCACATATATTCTCTTTATTTATAACATAGTATTTTTAATGATTCTTAAAAATTTTCTTGCCGAGACAGTTTCAAGAATAATTAGAAAAGTAACATGTGTGTCTGTACATAGATGTCAACCGTCAAATGTCTGTCGATAATTAACACTCCCAGAAAATCTTTTTGTATGATTGTCTGACTTTTGTCGGAAATATGAGTATTCTTTTCTATTGACTAGACCATTCCTCGAACATAATATAATGCGCCGAAGGCCATAGATGTCCTTGGCTTTTAACGTCGATCAATCGAACGACCACTTTTTCGAACTCCCGACTCTCGACAAAAGACGACAATAAAGGACCGTCCTCACTTAGTAACATGTTAAGGTTGAGTTTACCGAAAGTACAAGCTGAATATAGCCGCAAATGTAAAAAATATTTCGGTTTGGCAGTGTTGGCATGTTTGTATAACGCATATGTTGTATGCTTCAAATATAAACAGAGAAAGCTTTTAAAAAGTACATTTTGATTATACTGTTTTATGAATTCTGCAATTTTTAATTTATATGAAGCAATAACGAGTAAATATTTGTCTCTTTCGATATTAATTGCAAACATCTGTTGTAATCTGGCAACTGCTGATTTGACGATTGCCAAATATATCTCCTAATATATCAAGGGGTAATTGCTAAAAAAATTTCTAATAATTAACTGCAATTAATCTCCAAAGAAACAAATAGTTACTCATTGTTGTTTTATATAAATCAAAAATTGCCGAATTCATAACATAATATAAACAAAATGTACTTTTCTAAAGCTTTATCTATTTATATTTGAAGCATACAGCATCTACATTAAAACATGCCAACACTTCTGCACCGAAATTTTTTATTCCATGTTTGACATTTGCGGCTATAATCAGCTTGTACTTTCGGTAAACTCAACCCATGTTAACGAAACTTGTTGGCAACATGTTTCTAATAACATGTTGATAACTTTTGTATTGAACGTCCTCATTGGGATTGCAAGCAGTAAGTAATATTTTTATAGTCCAATCTACTTCAACATGTCCGACGAAAATTATGTATTTCTCGCGGGTACCGCTTGCGTAGTTCTAGGTTTTCAATTATTTCAGTTTTTTAATAAAGAAAGTTGTTACCTTAATACGAATTTTCAAGAGTGGGTCGCGGCTTGTTCTCATCTTTTAAAAACATCAAACTATCTCCTGAATGAGATTTACTTTTCTTAACTTCCCTTTGAAATTGTCCAATTACGCTTTTAATCTTTTTTCTGCTGCATCTTTTTGTATTTCCATCGTTGTCGTTATCTGGGCAAATGCATCACTCTTAATTTGTCGATTTTTATAATCTTTGTGACGGCAATACTACAACACGCTATTGTCTCTAAATAGATCAATTAAATGCATAGTTGCGTCTTTGACTACTCCATTTTTTCCACAAAACTCAAAAAATATCAAAACAAATCACAAAAAATATGTCCTGTATTCACTCTCTTCCGATCTATAATACAACTGAAGAATAGATTAAAAATCCTTAATGGATGGATAGTATAATTTTCATGGAATGGTTTAAAGAAACCTTTATATTCTCTGCTAAAGTCCATCAATTCAAAAACGGCAAAAGAGACAAAAAACATTATTGCTTCTCGATAACTCCCAACTCATCGATGTTACATCATCGATGTTGAAATAAAACAGACCTGTCATTCAAAAACTACGTGATCTAGCCGCTCGTAAACGGGTAGACGTGCTTCGGCAGACGAGAACTGAAGATTTTCAAGCGTTAGTAATTAACGCTTAAACAATTTTCAATTTTCGTCAATATTGTACCTAGACTATGTTTTTTTTTGAAAATACAACACTTTTTTGTTTAATTCCTATTTGTCATTAAAGATATAAATACATTATGTAAATATGGTTTTCATTCACCCTTAGATAAATATGTATGATCAGTACGGTCCGATTATCTGAAAAAAAAAACGATTTTCCGAACCCCCAGTTAGTTCGGATAATCGACGCTCTACTGTATGTATATATAAATATATGATTATCAAATATATCAATTATCTATCCATAAACTACCATATTATTCTGTTACAATTTAAATTTGTGCAATATTTGTATTTAGTCAAAAATTGTTGTGTGAATTTTTTCTTTTGTTTATTTATTTTATATTTTATAGATTGATGACGGCCGTTGGGCTGGGATGCTCAATTCTCTACGGAGTTAATGCAGGATTAGTGGATCTTATGACCGAAATACCTCAAATTAAAAT
This sequence comes from Diabrotica undecimpunctata, assembly GCF_040954645.1. Lineage (NCBI taxonomy): Eukaryota > Metazoa > Arthropoda > Insecta > Coleoptera > Chrysomelidae > Diabrotica > Diabrotica undecimpunctata. The sequence continues at coordinate 68,120,182 of NC_092812.1, read as the reverse complement.
TGATGTAATGATCGAGAACGACTTCAGTGTGCCCAAGTTCGAACTGCCAGTAACAAATAATCTGACTTACGGCATGCTATTATGTCTAGCACATTTTATGTGCAAGACATTGGAAGCCATAAGGCAGCAGGGTGCCCCAAAAGATCTACAGGGAGCCGAAGATACACCTATATCGTTATTTACGAGAGTGTATGGAATGGTACAACATGAAGGATTTGAAGATAGCTACCCAACCCAGCAGCTGAGTGCTTTTTTACGATATGCTATGTATGAGTATACAGGACTAGCAGATCCCTGGACTCTTAATCTCGATTACAATCGAGTGAAAACTTCCTTGGAATCTTTGATGATGTTTTTAGGACAACAAATATTTTTAACTATCAATATTGCTCCCTTTGATAACGAAAGTTTCTTCAAATTCAGAAAGAACCTTCATTCAGAATTACAGTTCTTCTACGAACATGTTAAAAAAATAACCTCCTTGATATTGACCGAATCTAACGCAACACCTATAGGGCAGTTCGAAATGGATGTTCTTAAAAAGTTTTTGTTGTATTACAGAGAGACGGGACAATACGATAAAATTGTTGACACTAATTTCTGTGTTGTACTTTCCAATTGGTTCATTGGTATAAGTAAGTTGAAGTGATAAAGTTCTGTATGATATTCTGTATAAAATTTTTAAACCTCATAAATTATTGTTTGACTTGAATTTGTGAACTATACGTTCCAATGAATATATTGGTTGATATATGTAAAGTGATAATGTTTCTGTTTGTATAAAATTTGTAAATAAATAACTTGTAAACTTTCAAGTTTCTCATTATTCTACTGACACTTAAGCACTGCAATATGTATGGTAGGGCAAGTTTAATTTATCAGAATATTCACCAGAGGCCCCACAGTAAAAAAACTCACATAAAAGGAAGAACTTCTTGTGTATAATGGTATATTATTTATTAAAAATAATTTAAAAAATTTATGCAAAAGGATTACAAATCTTCAAAACGTTTTTGGTCCTGTCGAACCATCATAAGTGAAAAAACCTGAAAGTATATTTCCACTTTAAAATAATAAAAAACATACTGTAAAATTTTAACTGAAAAAAACACGTGGAAAATACTTATATTAAAAGTATCTACGTAAATAGATGTAGAAACCCTTTTCTTACATGAAAATCATTATGAATTATAATATATTAATGACACTTGGTCGATGTTATAAGATTTAACATAGCATACATCTTCCCCGCTCGAAAGGGTCGACAAATGTGTCCAACTAATGGTAACAGCCGACTGATTAGCCGGGTAGGCTCACTAATTACCCACTGACACCACCTTTAAATTTGTTTCATTGCATATTTTTCCCAATTTTCACCTTTCTACCAATTTCCTCACATAACAATTAAAATTATAAATCTTTAATTATCTAGCCCACCATTTTATTCTACATCAATTTAATTTATCCTTCCTAACTTTTGACACCCCAATTCCAACCCTCATTTTTATCCTTTTCAATACAAGTAACATTTCTTTTATTTGTATCCATAATTTTTAAAAATATTTTCATTCATTTTCTCAAGCTTCCCTAATAGTCTTCGCTCTCTGACAATGTCCATTTCTCACCTTCAGTGTTTCGAATTTTTAAACATTTTAATTCTCCAACTATTCAACTTTATCGTTAATCAATAGCTTTATAACCTTAGATTCTCAAACAAGAATATTACTGAATCACACATCTTGAAGTTTACTTTAACTTAGTTGTCAATTTAACTCATACTTTGGACTCAATTCCAATTTTTCGGTCTCCAATTGAGGTTTTTACATACATCATCAACAAAACCTTTATTCCCAAAACCCACCCTTACAGACACTGCCAATTCGTTCATTCCACACACAATTTCAACCATCACCTATAAGGTACTACAATTTTACCGACATATTTAGATACATCTAAGTGTTTGAACCTAATGGTGCTTTTGAGTCACTTATATTTGTGCCTATTCAGTTAGTATATTTTTTGTTCCAATATTCAAAATTAATTATTTCACACTTAATTCCACTCTCATTAAAAATAAATTTCAATCTGCACACCATCTTAGTTGTATCAATTTTTCAAAACAGTACATTGATTCTCAATCAGTCTGGTTTCCATTATTTGGAGTAAATGATGAAGTATACAGGGACATCGATTCCTTGGACGAAAATCAGAAGGAAATAATAAAAAATTCAAAACATCAGACAAAGATGATGTTACAAACAATAGCTTCGATTAATTCTACAGAAAAAAGAATAAATGGACATTTCCGAGAAGCACTGATAAAAGGAACCAAGGAAATTTCTAAAGGCCTAAGTGATGTCTCATATAGAGCTGACACATTAGAAAAAGAGTACATACGACTGAAAGTCTTAGCGGGACTAAACCTATGACCGTGCAATGGAATATGCAAGAAAATATACGAACATATACGAAAAAATATTAAACCTTCATTACAATCATGGACACTTCTTAGATATTATAAAACCCGGACAAATAGAGTCAATTATGTTGAATGCTACAAAGTTCCTTCCACAAGGAGTAAATATAAGAAGGCAGCCAATAATAGATACGGTTGTACAAAATGAAGGAGACATCGTCATTATTGGCTATTTCCTAATAATTGACAACACTAGATACAACCTACTGAGTCACAGCTCTTCCGTTGTCGCTGACAAGTGACGTTGTTCGTCCCAAGGAATCTACCTGCAGTAGATCATAATAATTTACACTATTTTGAAGTGACATATGAAGATAAAGAAAGGCGTATAGCATTAAACAAAGGAGAGTTGGCATGTTTACCTATGGCAATCATTAATATGGATACCCAACCCAACTATATCTTAAATGAATTATATTATAGAATTCCCAACACCACCTGCAATATAGTAGAGTACATGATAAAGAAAGCCAGTTGGTTGAAAATGAGCACACCGAACCTTTGACTAGGGATTCCACCGTACGCTATAAATTTAGCTATAATGGTCGATAAAGGGTGCATATGACGTGGTTGATTTGGATATATTATATTCAAAAATGGTGGGGTGTGGTATTGATAAAAGATTATCTGTAAATATAATAAATTTGTATGTGAATAGAAAAATATACTTACGGGACCATAGAAATGTATTACACGGTCCAAGAATATTATATAACGGTCTCCCACAAGGCTCAATTCTAAGTCCTTTATTATTTAATGTTTATACTGCAGATCTGCATGGTTTGATGGATGAAAAATGCAAAATAATTCAATATGCAGACGATATATGTTTATATACCAGCCATAAATCCTATGAAGATTGTATGTTGAATCTAAAACTTAGCTTTAGTAACTTAGATAAGTGGGTGAAACAAATGGGTTTTAGTATATCACAAGAAAAATCTTCGATTGTATGTTTCACTAGACGTAGACAAAGAGTCACAGGCAAATGCCAGATAGGTGATTATAATTTCCCCTTAGCAGAAGAGTATAAGTATCTAGGCATGATCCTAGATAAAAAACTCTTGTGGTCCAGCCATATAAAGTACGTAAAACAAAAGTGCGAGCGTGGAATTAACCTTCTGCGTTTCGTTTCTAAAAAAAGATGGGGTGCAGATCAAAATATCTCTTTAATGTTTTATAGATCCTACATACGATCCATTCTGGATTACGGCTGTGTTCTTTACGGTTCAACATGCAAAACAAATCTATTAACTCTTGACAGAATACAATTTAAATCAATAAAAATTTGTCTAGGAGCTATGATGTCTTCACCAAACCAAGCAGTTCTAGCAGAAGCCCAGGAACCACCTTTACACATACGTAGGCAAATGTTAGCCAACAAACGTCTAATAACATACAGATCGTTTAATACAACTATGGTTCACAAAATAGGTTTACTTTTGACAGAAAATTTAACAAATTCTTATGGGAGAATAAAAAATTCTCCTCCTCTTGTAGAATCTTTTATCGATACGAATTCATTTCAATCTTATATATTACAGCTCCCAAAATTTCCTTCTTACATACAAGACTTTGAAGTTCTGATAGACAAACCAACCATTATAATGCCCTCTTATTCAGATTTGCCAATTTTAACTAATATTATATTCAAATCCATACTAAGCAAATTAGGGGAAGATTTAACAATAATTTATACAGATGGTTCAAAAACTGTTGAAAGTACTGGTTTCGCTTTTTTTGTTTCAAACAGCAATTATGTTGAGAAATATCGAATTCCTGAATGTTGTTCTATTTTTACAGCCGAGGCTGCTGCTATACAGAAAGCACTAACTTGGTGTGTCACTAATTATTGTGAGAACATCGTAATAGTATCAGATTCTCAGGCAGTATTACAAGCTATTCGTAGCCATCCATTGGATAGTTTTCAAAACTCCATTATACTTGATATCAAAAAATTATTACATGATCTAAAATTCACAAAAAAAACAGTTACTTTACTCTGGGTTAAAGGACATAATGGAGTAATTGGAAACGAATTAGTGGATGGTATGGCAAAAAATACATCTGAGATATCAGAAATTACAAATTTTTACTACTTTAAAGATCTTTTTTCTATTATCAGGAGTATTGGCAGGGAAAGATGGATGTCAAAATATAAAGAGGTTCAGAAGTCTTCAAGAAACCATTACTTTTCTATTCATCCATGCCTACCAAAAAATATTCCCCATTTTAATTTTAACTATAATAAAGTACATTCTTCGTTAATAACCCGGTTAAAACTTAACCATGGCCTCTTTCCAGAGCATCTGCATAGGATTGGAATCTATGAAACCCCTTTCTGTCCTTGTGATGGTAAATCTGTCGGAGATTTGAACCACTTATTTTTCGATTGTCCTAATCATAGGGAACAGACTCGAAGCCTATATCTAGATTTAATTGATCTCAATATTAGCCTACCAGTTAACATCAGCAATCTGTTATCTTATTCTGACAAATCTATATATAATATTCTAATCAAGTTTATAAACGATTCTAAAATAAAAATTTAAACATCCTTATAACAGTTTTCTGTGGCAAAAAGATTTTTTGTCTAATGCCATCTCTCTCTCTCACACACACACAATGGTCGATAATTCTCGATCTGAACATATAATAAATCAAACGAGTTTTATAAAGCTGTCACCAAAATGCGCTCCTCAGACCCGGAACATAACATTACTCACACCCAGTCATCATCATCATTCAATCTTCGCTTATCCACTGCTGGACATAGATCTCCCTCATAATTTTCCATCTATTTCGATCTTGTGCCTCTTGCATCCAATTCCTATGACAACGTTTTAGATCGTCAGTCCAACGTGTTGGTGGACGACCTCTGCTTCGGTAGGCATCATCTCTTGGTCTCCATTCCAGTATCCGCTTTGTCCATCTATTATCTGTCATTCGAGCCACGTGACCTGCCCAGTTCCATTTCAGTGTTGCTACTCTCTCTACTGCATCAGCCACTCCTGTTCTTTGTCGTAGCTGGCGATTTGGGATCTTGTCTCGTAGTGAAACGCCCAACATAGCACGCTCCATCGCCCTTTGACACACACGGATCTTTTGAACTGTTCTCCTTGTCATGGTCAACGTTTCGGCACCGTAAGTTAACACTGGCAAAACACACTGATTAAACGTTTTTCTTTTAAGGCATATTGGTATATCAGACGATTTGAAAATATGGTTCAGCTTGCCGAAGGCTGCCCACCCAGTAATGGGTTGGAAATAGCAATTGGAAGTTACTTAAAGACTCCCGTCAGCCCCATTGAAGAGCTTATGCAGAGGCCAATAATAAATCAGATCAACATTCTCAGACATAATAGAGACATTCGAGGAGGTGAGTTGCCAAATATAGTACTTGAGGCAGAGCAGTTGGACCAAGACATATCCTAACACACCTGGAAAACCATTGCCAAACTCATTTAATCACAGGACTAGTGACTATATTCATGGTTATGTTAATTACCATTATATGGAAGGTAGTCAGATATCTTCAGACTGCCAAGAGAGTCAAAAAACAAAGGCATCAAGGTTCCTAGATCCAACCTCATCCAGCGCCTCGAAGATATATAATATCAAAACCAAATGTACGTAGAACTTTCGGGTCAGTCCCACCTAGATCAGTTTCACTTAATGAACTTAGATTTGAATTAGATAGTATAACTGAATCATAAATTCTAAATATTCAAGTTATAGGTAGCACTACTCGGGTGAGATAATAATTCAAAAATCGAGTAAATTAGTATTATGATATTATGAAGTGTTGTGATTATTTTAAACTATTAATATTATTTTATATTTTATGTATATTTAGATATTTTCTATTGGTCGTCTGGTTCTTGTAGAGTGGCCAATATGTTCAATCATAAATTAGTTCATTAATTTGTAATCTCCCATTAATCTTAATTTCCTGAATTTGTATAGTTTCACGGTGTATAATTGTGAAACATATCGATTAGTAGCTTAATTACAGTTTGTTCAACTTCCTGCAAACTATTGCCTAATATTTTATTGAGGAAATGTCTGTAATCATTTCCTCGGTTCAAATTATATTTGCCAGCTTTCAAAAGTCAAAGTTTTTTGTTCTATGCAGAGGGCAATACACTTATTTGATGAATTGTAGCATTTTAGTGAGATTATAAATATAGCTTCGTTACTAGTTTGGGACGCATTTTATTATGAATTTTTACCTCAACAACAACTAGAGTGGAATAATTCAGTAGCTGTCAATAAAACTATATTTTTCTCCACGACTTTAATATTTTATTTTATTATCGTCGATCGAGAAGAATCGGACAAAGAGAATTAGAAACAATTCGAACTTATAATTACACACGAATTTGTCCACCACCCATATGGGCAACCAACCTCACGAAAAATATCACTAATGAATTTCATTTTCAATCTTCTTTATTCATTAGCATGCAAACATAACCATACCACATTATACACTATTACCCAAGTTGATAACGTCATGGCTCAAATGCAGGATCACACATTGACTTCATTCGTGCAATTTACTGGTTTTTGTTATCAAACAATTTAACTTCATAATTAAATTTATTAAATTCAACTTTTTAACTTGATCTTTCTTTTTAAAAATAAAAAAAATCAAATTTTAATTGGCTGCTTGGACGTAAATCACAACTTAACATCCAAAACAAAATTCTTCTATACAAAGCCATACTCAAACCTATCTGGTTCTACGGACTACACCTATGGGGCTGTGCAAAGCCAACGTCGCTGAATATTATCCAAAGATTCCAGGCTAAGGTGCTAAGATCAATAGTGAATGCACCATGGTACGTAAGTAATCACACACTTCAATACGACTGAAAGATTCCTTTCATAAGAGAAGAAATCCATCGAGCCACGGAGTCACAAAATGAACATACCATTCACCATGAAAATGAGCTAGTAAGGGAATTATTCAACAATGGTTAAGCCACAAGAAGACTAGATAGAACCTGGCCCCAAGACCTCCTTCAAAACTAAACCAAACTAGAATAAGGTGAGACATCATTGGATGTCTCTCGCCCAAAACCTGTAACACGTTTACTTAATACTAGTAATAATGTAGATTGTAAATAAACATAATTATATAAAAAAATTTAATTACAGCAATATGTTGCTTTACAATCAATTTTTACACAAAACATTATTGGATTATTGTTTGAGTGGTCTCCAAAAATCCACTCAACTCCACACAAAATTTTTACTTCCTCCCCGGTCTAATCATTCCGGTGTTACCATTAGTTGGACAAGGTTGTTCACCCTTTCGTGGGGAAAGATGTATGTTCTGTTCATGTTAAATCTTATAACATCGACCTAGTGTCATTAATATATTGTAATTCACAATGATTTTCATGTAAGAAAAGGATTTCTACATCTATTTGCGTAGCTAGTGTGAACTACTTTTAATGTAAGTATTTTCCACATGCATTGTAACTTTTTACCTTAACATAATGTTACCATATGTTTTCTCGTCATTTTAAAGTAGAGATATACTTTCAGGTTTTTTCACTGATGATGGTTCGATTGGACCGAAAACGTTTTGAAGATTTGTAATTGGATAAAATTTTTAAATTATTTTTAATAAATATACTTCTTGTGTATACCATTATACATAAGAAGTTCTTACTTCTATGTAAGTTTATTATACTATGATATACAGCCAACCACTGGAATTTTTCACTTTACTTTGTTTTTACAGTTACTTAAAGAAGTTCCTGGAGTCTTTAATTTCTTAAATATAGTTTTTTTTTATTAAAATTTATATCCTTGACATCTAATTGTCCAGTGTTCACCAACTGGTGCATTTCCAGAGATCATGAGGTAACCATACGGTAAATATGTGAACATGATGAAGGCACACTGTACTACTCTGTAACTGTGAGTAAGGAAAACGACACACAACACAGGAACGGAGTTTGTATATTTATAACATCGCAGTTTAAAAAATACGTTAAAAAGTTTACACCTGGTTGTGACAATAAAATAGCAGACCATTTAATGTACTGAAAAAAAAATGCGACAATGAAGTAGAATATTTTTATAGTCAGTTAAAACAGACATTTAAAAGAAAATAAAGTTATGTATATCCTTGGCGATTTTAACGCGAAAATTGGAAAAGATCAAAAGATCTGACTGGTAGGCAAATACGAACTAGGAGAGAGCAATGAACGAGGTTCTAGGTTTTACCAATTCTGTTAAGTACATACGATAATACCTGGTTTAAACTACAAAAAAGAAGGATTTATATATGGAAGGTATCACGAGATAATCCACATCACAGTCCGAAATTAGATAGATTATGTTCCAGTAAATCTTCTTCTCCCTCTTCTAATGGCGCTACAACTCTTTGTGGGTACTTAACAACGTTCTTTCAATATTCCCTGTCGGATACTTTCCTACGATTTTGGTGGATACCCTTGTGTTTTGAGTACCAAGGAACATTGAAAATATTTTCCACTCTTTGGATCATTTTAACGTTTGGAGACCCTGTGCATCTTTAAAGTCCATGTATTAGACAAGAAACATGCCAGCCGAGAAACAATCACTCGTTTTTGATGGGTCGATGGGAAGGATGGTATTTAAATTATTAATTAATAATACAAAAAAATTAATATCTTTATTTTTTATATAAATATCCACTTTTATTAACAATGTAAATGGAATATTACACGTTCAAATAGAATATACAAAAATCTCTAGTTTATGGTATATTTAGGAGAAAATTGTTCTACCAGAATTATGTTCATTTCATTTTTTACATAAAACAAATATGATCAATATTTAAAAAATTGGTAATCACTGTCGACGAATAAAAAAATTATTCACCAAATAAGTTGTTATTCTACATTTACTTATGATTTTTGAAGTAAAACACGATAAGCATCAATTACTAAAAACATTTTTGAAAAAGGTAGGCAAGGGTCGAGTGCAGTAGTCCTTAAAGTAATGATACTAACCCGATCAGAAAAATGTAAACTGGTACAGAGTAATATTGTTCATTGGTTGACTAGGTACTGTGTTACCAAAATTAAGCTGTGGTAAAATATTTTAGAAATAAAAACCACCCCGTTTCAGATATCCTGGTGAGACGTACTCAGTGAGACCATAATGTGTAAAATAAAGAGTTCAAATTTTGCGCATTCAAACAAGATGTAAGTAAAGGCCAGAAGCCAAAATGACTAAGCCAGGAATAGAAAAAGTAATATATTTGAAAAACTACAACTAAAAATAGAGTTTGAAAAGTAGTTGATAGACAAACTAGATAGACATTTATAGAAGCTTTAAGAACATTCTTATTATATTGCCCTATCCATTACGGACGTTGGCTATTAAAACAATGATTCGTATTTTATTAGCAAATTTTCTAAAAAGCTCTACAGATGTCAGACCAAACCACTTGCGTAGGTTTTGAATCCATGAGTTTCTTCTTCTCACTAGACCTCTTCGTTGAAGAATAAGTTCGTGGAGGTGATTTTGTTTTTTGATCTCATGACCAAAGTATTCCAGCTTTTTCGTCTTTACTGTAAACGTAACTTTTTTTTGCATGCCGATTCTTCGCAATACTTCTTCATTAGTTATGTGCCATATAGCTTTTTCATAAGTTATTCTGTCGTGGTCCATGCTTCTACCCCATTCAGTAAATCCGGGAATAGATAACATTTTAACAATCTGACTTTTAGTGGCAGTGAAAAGTCCCTGCTAGCTTCATCTTGATCAATTTTGAAGTCGCCTTGTCAATTCCTTTAAGTTAAAAATCTCTGTGCTGATATGATAATTGGTCTTGATGTTCTATCTAATCACTTAAGTCTGGAGTTTAAATTTGGAGGACCTAAAGAAATATATGTGTGTAGTGTAGTTGCAGATCCTGCAGTTCCCTTATTTTATAATCTGACTTCGAATTGTAAACCGATCGAGGTGAAAGCACGCAGGTACAGTGCTGACGATCAGATTTTTATTAAAAAAGAGGTGAAAAAGCTTTTAAACGATAGCATTATTGAAGAAAGTCAATTCCCTTGGAGAGCGCAAGTCCAAGACCGCAAATCACCGAAAACGAAACTCACAAGAAGCACCTTGTCATTGATTATTCTCAGAAAAATAATCGATTCACTCATTTTAATGCCTATCCGCTACCAAATATCGAGGAAATGGTGTCTAAAGTATCACAATTACACACCCGTTTGGTGTTACAAATGGTGAATCCAATTTCCAAAGAATAATCGACTTGCTCATACACCTAGATAACCTCGAAGGGACATACGCCTACATTAATGACATAACTGTTGGTAAATTCCATCAACCAGTAATAAACTTACTTGGTTATATTATAGAACCAAACTTTGTTAAAAATTCCTCCGCCAAATGCATCTCAGTAGGGTATTGGTTATCTTTGCCTATTATTCAAAGTGGATTCCCAACTTTTCCGAAAGGGTCCACAATTACCTCATGTCAACAATTTTCCTTTGAACGAAGGTGGTTTATCATGTTTTGAAAATCTGAAATCTATTGTCGCAAAGTCATTTGTTTACGCTATCAACGAAAATATGCCATTTGTTGTTGAAACTGATGATTCAGAACACGTAATTGCTGCTATATCGAGTCAAGATTTCAGACTTGCTTTCTTTTCAAGATCGCTCAACTCTAGGGAGCTAAATCATTCTGCTGTGGAAAAATAAGCTTCTCCTTCAGGAACTCCTAGAAGATCTGAAAGAGTTCGTCGTTTACCACGGTATTTGCAAGAGGATAATGTGGGAGAATTATGTGATATTAATATTCTTTGTATTGAATTGGCTGTAGACTTTGAATAGGTAGACAACTTTAACCTGTTTGTCAGTATTTGCCATAAGTCAGTGTCACTGCCAAGTTATTCTCCTATTGTTTTTTTTTATTATGTACAATTTTATGTTGATTAAAACCTTATCACATAGATTTTGCTTTCTTATTTTAAGTTGTTCTTCGTACAATCAGCTTAATTGTGTTCTATTTCTCCGTTGGGTCATCATCCGAATCTGTTATATTTACCATACGTGCATTGAGTGAATTTTCAAGCACCGTTCAAGTGTTTTCATCTAGAAGCTTCTTAACCTCAGTTCTTTGGCCTCCCTTCTGACTTCTTTGAGCTTGATTTCTATTCTGCCTACTAGTAAACTCTGCATACTAAGGTAAGCATGGTAACCAGAAAGAAGAACAGACCAAAGGAAGATAATAATCTAAGCTGGCTGAATGACTAATGTCTATGCCATTAAAAAAAAATAATAATCTAAGGGAAACTTCAACGAATCTTTGAGACTAAAAGCAAATATTAGAGAAGTCGGTCAGGACTGTAAAAACTTACAATAACAAAAAGAGAAATCTAGAATGTTCATTTGAAGATGGAGTTACTACTACAAATAAGAAGCTAATTTTATATGGTGAAATGATTGTTAAAATTATAGTTTTACATATTTAGATCTATTTATTTTCATTAGAACATTTTCAATAAAACTTAAAGGTAAATTCTATAAGAGTTTAGTAAGATGGATTGTATGGTACTGAATATCGGTGCTTAAACAAATAAAGACCGAATGCATATGTTACTTAAATAGATAGTATGGAGAATAAATGGAAACATATTGGGAGACAGCAAAATGATACATGTTTGAGAAGGGGATTAATATTGATTTGATCCAAGAAGAAACATAAGCAAAACCGTAATTAGAGAAAAAGATAAAAAAGAATGTTTACCGTTAATATTGTATAGAAATAAAAATGATCAGTCTCTTTATATTCTACACAAGTCATATTCTAATATTACAAAATGAAGTCGATCCTTTTTTCTACAGCAGATCTTTGGAAAAACTAAAATCTTATTTGGTAAATATAAGTTAGAAGTAATTTAGGTAATCTTTAGTATAGTAGGTATATTTTAAGAGCATCTGTTCTTGAAGTCAGTCAAGTTTATCAAAATATCATTAATTTAATATTGACGTTGTATGCTATTTCACGTCGACTAACAATATTAATTACAAAATTAGGTACATAGAGAAGCATTCGATTACTAAATATATGTCTTAACTTGGTAAGTAACTGTTATAACCTGGAGCAACTGATTTGTTTCTGTGCGGATTTTTATTTGAATAGTTTTGAGAATCCTCAGAGTGACTGCTTCCTGTAGATAACAAACTTCTAACTCCTGCTACAAATTCTTTTCGATAATTGTGATCGTCCTTTACTTTTAAACCTATATAAAAAAAAAACAAATTAAAATGTGTTTTTTATTAAAATTCTCTTATTTTAATAATTGTAGTAAACTGGGCTTACCTTTCACTTTCGGCATATTACAGCTGACTTGAGGATGAACTGTGGTTTGCCTTGAATGTACTTTGTCGTGAGTATACTTCAAATTGCTATTATAGTCTCTATAGTCTCGTTGTGTTTGTCTATATTCAGATAATTCACGTGTGTAAGATGTCGGTTTCGTTTCCGTATTAGAAGATTTATGATAGCTCATATCTTGGCACCCTTGATTGTATGTGTTGTTGTTAGTTGAACACGACGAAGTACACACTGAAGAAAATGCCCCATCTGGTTCCGATCGCCGCTCCTACAAAAATATGTTTCTTTTTAAAATATATATTTCATTTCACATCAGTGAAATCATATTCGAGGCACATTTAGAGTTACATCTCTGTCAGATACACGCAAGTTAGAATTTTAAACGAGGACGTATGTTTTTGAACTTAGCACCTAGGCAGCTGAATCTAGTTCTACCGGTAAATAGAAAATATTCAATGCGGAAGTCTTTACTTAATTCACGCTCCTAGTAGCCGTCACGTACTACTCCTTTTAAAAGAATTTTAATTTAAATTAAAAAGCGGTATTGTATGTTACCTTTATACCCGTGTGGGGCACGGGCCACCAAAAAAGAATATCCCCACAGTTTGTCATGCTTGTCGTAAAAGGCAAGACTAAATAGAGCAGCACTCCTACTGCCCTAACCCTTTATCCTATTCCCCAGCCACTGACATAACATGGGTGGTATAAGCCTAACCTAACACATAATATAACACCATTGGCCTGGATGAAATGCGTAGCTACTATAACCGGAGTAAAGCGAGGCTGGTTCAGAAGTTATAGCTAGCAGCCCTGGTACTGGACTCAATTAAAAATTGTAAGGAATCAAAATGTAAATGAAGAAGACCAGACAGATATATACTCCTACTGTACCAAAATAAACGAAGACATTGAAGCAGTACCAAAAGAGGAAATAGGAACAGAAATAGAACAGTGCCCGTAAAAATCATTGGTTTGGCGATGAATGCAAGAAAGCAACAAAAGAAAAAAATGAAGCCAACAGAAAGATGCTTAACTGACGAACTAGAACAACTGTAGAGAATTACCAGACAAAGAAAAGAGAAGAAAAGCGGATACACAAAAGAAAAAACGAAAACACTTAAATAAGGAACTTAAATATATAAAAAAACCTCAATAGAGAGAAAAAAATCAGATCATTCTATAAAAAAGTTAACATCAACAAAAAAGAATTTAATATAGAAAGGCACTTAATATAGAAGAGGAAGAAGAAGACCTGCAAGACGAAAGAGATGAGGTAAAGGGAACAGACGAAAAGGAAGAGGAACCACCAACGATTCTTGAAGTTAAAAACTAGTCAGAAACAAATCACCCGGAATAGATAATCTCCCAGCTGAACTATATAAAGAAGGTGGCCACGATATCATAATGGCATTACAGCAGCTTTAAAAGAAATGTGGTTACAGAAATCCCTCCCCAATGATTGGAATATTGGAATACTTTGGACCATACACAAAAAAGGAGATATCTTTGAATGCTCTAACCATAGAGGAATTACGCTTATAAATGCAGTGAATGAAATAATTTACACAGTACTATGTCACAGTATGGCACCATATTCAGAACGGATAGTAGAAAAATAAGAGGCTGGTTTCAGATGTGGTAAATCGACAATTCATCAAATTGCAACCTTGAGACAAATTTTAGAAAAAACACTTTTATTTTACAAAAAACAATTTTAGAATATGGCATAGATACTCATCACATATTTATAGACTACACAGCAGCCTACGACTCTGTAAATAGAAGAAAAATGATTAAAGCAATCAAAGAGCTAGCAATATCAAATCAGTTGGTAAATTTAACAAAACTAAAGTCGACTTTAGACTACATGATTTTATCATATGACAATATTATATGAGATTTGTTATGATTCCTAGTTTCTGTGATGTTTTAAAAAATCGTGTTTACACTGAATGATCAGTTATGACTTATGATATGAGTGACAATGAGGTTTTATTGATTTTTATTTTTGTTTATGTAGAGATGTTAGACACAGTATAGGTAAAAACTATTAGATTTTTAAACTATTATAATGGAAAATAAATCTTTGCTTGCATTGGCTTGCGGACTTTTAATAATAATATGCCGGCAACAACTGCGTACAGCTCATTGTAAGAAGAAAAGATCAGATGCCTTTAGGCTCGCAGGTGGCTCTTACGAAGAAATAGTGGACGGGGTATATTAAATTTAGTGATGATATTATACCAAATTAAAAATATTTAATAAAGAAACTAAACTAAAATTATGACTAAGATCACTATAAAACACTAAACTAAGAATAAAATAAACTAAATAAATAATAAAAGAAAACGACACAATAACGACAACGAAAATACGACACAATAGCATATATTAAACAATAGGCTCAATATCAATGCAACAAACAAAAAATAAATAAATAAAGGATATTTGAATATGCTGGTTTTACCGGTATTATTACCGAAAATCATATGATTTTATCATGCGGAATAGGTAACGTCCTATTCTTCTGTGACAAGCTATGACGAGCCGCATGACAGTGTTTATGACAAAATTATATGACAAATCATACAGTGTAAACATGGAAATTTGACTTCATGGCCAAATCATATGACAAATCATATGATAAATCATGTGGTGTAAAGTCAACTTAACTCTTGAAAAAGTTGAATGTACGAATTCAGGGGGAACTGTCTGAACCTTTTAAAACAAATAGCGGGCTGCGCCAGAGAGACCTTATCTCCTGTATACTGTTTATTCTGGCTCTGGAAAAAGTAATACGTGTGTCACAAATCACAACCATTGGTTCCATATATTATAAATCAGTACAAATCCTTGCCCATGCTAATGATATCAATATTGTTGAGAGAACGGAAAACGCTGTACGAGAAGTGTATTGTTGTAACCAATAAAACGAAGTATATGAAAATCAGCACACAACCACAAATCCTACGACCACTTGTTATAGAAAACGAATTTGTATACCTGGTAGCGCTCCTTAACACTGAAAATAATACTACCGTAGAGATAAATAACCTATTTTGGACTGAATCTCCTTAAATCCACAATTATGTCGAGAAATACAAAAATAAAACTGCACAAAACAATAATACGCCCAGTCCTAACATGTGGATCAGAGACCTGGACTGTAACAAAAAGTAATAAAAACATATTAAGATGTTTCGAAAGAAAAGTACTAAGTCGAATCTATGGATCAGTGAATGACAATGGAGTGTGGAGAAGACGATACAATTTCGAACTTTATAGAATATACCAGGAACCAGATATCGTAAAACATATAAAGATAGGACGTCTGAGGTGGATAGGACATGTAATGCGGATGAAACAAAATGATGATGCGGATGAAAAAGGAAGACCCAAACCAAGGTTCCTTGATAACATCGATGAAGACATGAGAAATATGGGAATACGTCCATAACGGAGGAAGGCGATGGATAGGGTCGACTGGAGAGAAATTCTTGAGGAGGATAGCACCCACGCAGGGTTGTAAAGCCAGAATGATGATGATGACAATAATTCATAGTCTATATCCGAGATACAGCCTCCTATATCTTTAAAATTAATTCAGACCGTCTTGTTAAAATATCTGCTTCCTAAAGTTCCTAAATTTAAAAAAAACATGTTCAGTATATCCATTGAAGAAACACCGAAAAACAAACTTGAATTGCGACATGCAAAAACCCTATATCTTTGCAATGTGCCAAAAAAATTGTGCAAAGTATTTGTAAGAACTTTTTTAACTTAATATGGGTTAATATATTATGGAATATTTGTTTTTATTTTAAAATAAATTTTTACAAACTAGTTCACTTTTTCTGCTTCTTTTTGTAAGTAGTCCCGAGGACCCAGTTGCAGTGGTTAAGTAACATATTTATGTGGGTAGTAGTTACAGGATCATTTAAACTGCCTCCAATATATTAACAACCTAGATATTTAAATACATTATTTTAGAAGGTAAAAAATTGAAAATAGACGTTTGACCGAAATTTTTGTATTGATTTTTAGCAGTGTAAATCTACCAACTATGATCCATTATACATAATATCGTAAAACTTATACTGCAGTGAAATATAATTGGATATAGGTATTATTGCATTATGCAAATACCAAAAGTTTGAGGATTATAATGCATGAACACAATAGCTATCACAAAGACAGGATCAAATTTCATTCGGAAACGGCCTTTTTTAAATCTGGTTTATATTACATACGACGAGTTTGCTTGCTTGGAATTTTCGAGCTTGAAAGATTTATTTTCGTATTTTAATTCTTAAACTGCGGAAAACTTGATTTATTTTAGCGCATTTATTAAAAATAAATGTAGAGAAGATTTTTAGCTGAAGACTCATGGTTTTTTAATATATAGTAGATATAGAATACTATGATACCAGAATGGTAGAGAAGAATGTATATTAGAATAATGGTACAAAATAATATATACTTAACCCTACAATGCGTAATGTAGCTGATCTGATACAACTGTATTACTGTCTGATACAACCCACTTAATTTATTTGTGTATCCAAATATTTCTTCGCTACACATTGTAGAAGTTTAGTTATGCAGCTTGTTATGTATTTAATGAGGCACCGACTATTGTACAAAACTATTTATTAAAAGATACAGTGGTTACAACCATACATTATGGATGGATCCGTAGACCCACGGCGTTCCATCACCTAACCTCACTATCGACCCCTAGTCTTTTCCACAGTGTCTCTTATTCCGCTGCCGGACTCATATATAACATCTCCTCCCTCGTTAGAGATCAAGTTTAATGGGAGCTTTTACTAGTCTTCCAGAGCGCGTTCTAATATTGCAATCATTGGATGTTTCATCACTCGGTATAGATGTGTTTGTTTCTTCTTGTGATGAACTTGGAATGGGCTCCTTCGGTTCTAATTGAATAGGCTCGTTTTTCAAATTTGGATTCACTGGGATTTCAATTGTAACACTGTCACGTAAAACTGGCACATCATCACTCACTATAGGAGGTTCTGCTTGAGCTTCGTTAGAATCTGGGATTCTATCTTCACCTCTGTCTTTTCTCATATCATTTGCGTGTGTAAATTTTATTACACCATTACTACATACTAGACAAGTACAGTAACTTAAAATTTTTATAATCTTTCCTTTCTGAAATAATTTTGTTTGTTTGTTTTTAATATAGACACTTTCATTTACTTTATACCATGTATGCCCATTTTTAATTGGGATAGATGCATGCTTACTATTATGACAAGAAGGTTTCGACATATTAAATCTAGTTCTTGGACGCACTTTAAAAATACTTTCACTTGGAGAAATCCCTGTAGCTATTGTATGAGTTGTTCTATAAGAGAATAAAAAGTTTTAAATTTTCTGAATAACCAATCGTTTATTAATCTCCTCTCTCTTAATAGTCAACAGGGCTTTTTCCAAATTTTTCTTTACTATTTGAACACTACGCTCCGCAGCACCATTACTTTGGGTGATATGGAGGTGTCTTCAATGGTTTAATTCCATTTGCTTGACAAAATGCCACAAATTCACTGGAATTGAAAGGAGGTCCATTGTCTGAGACTAATTCGACAGGAAGACCAATTACAGTAAACATATCTCTTAATTTTGATATAGTTTCTGATGCCTCTGTATCATTTGACATTAATTTTACATCTAACCATTTTGATTTCTGATTCTTTGAATTTAACAAAGAAATCTATATATACTCTGTAAAAGTTGTGTGGTGCAGACGGCCACGGACATAATTCCTTGCTTGAATTTGTGAAATTTTGACATTGTTGACATACATTACAACATGATATGAATTTTTCAATATGTTCATTCACATTTGGCCACCAACAATATAAACGTACCAACATTTTAGTACGAACAATACCATTATGTTGTTCGTGAAATAAGTCTAACTCCTTATCTTGTAATTGATTTGGAATAACTACTCTATTTCCCACTAGGTTTTCTACCACATCTAAAGCATGACTTGGGTTGGACATTACTTCTACCAGTTTGATGGCCATCATCTTTCTTCACTGTAGCTTCCCTCTTTCTGAACATTACTTTATCTAACTTCCCTTCTATTGCCGCTACATTTTCCTGTTCCATCCTTCTAACTTGACCTTCTGTAAGTTCTATCGACAAGGCTATCTCATAAGCTCTTTCAAAGGAAATGTTGTCTTCTGCCAGGAGTTTACGTCTTATTTGGACTGATCGTACACCACATACAAACCTGTCTCTGAGACATTCTTTCAAAAATTGCCCAAATTTACAATATTGAGCAACACTTTTCAGTTTTGACACAAAACTTTTAATATCCTCCTAAGGCTCTTGATTTGTATTGTAAAATTTATACCTTTCAGCGATAACTAACCGCTTTGGACTATAATGTTCAATCAGAACTCTTTTTAACTCCTCAAATGTTTTTGAACTTGGTACCTCTGGTGCTAATAAGTCTTTTAAGACACTGTAAGTCTCTCCGCCAATTAAAGAAATCAATAATGGAACTTCCTTGTCTTTTTCCACTACATTACATATAAAAAACTGCTCAAGTCTCTCTATATAAGAGGTGATATCACTTTTCGCAGGATTGAACTGCTCAATGTATCCAATTAACGACATTTTTCGACTTTTGCGTGGATTCTTTCTGTAAGTCGTCGCCAAATATGTTATGTATTTAATGAGGCACCGACTATTGCACAAAACTATTTGTTAAAAGATACAGTGGTTACAAACATACATTATGGATGGATCCGTAGACCCACGGCGTTCCATCACCTAACCTCACTATCGACCCCTAGTCTTTTCCACAGTGTCTCTTATTCCGCTGCCGGACTCATATATAACACAGCTCTCCAATAATCATCATCATTCTCTTTGTCTTTATATATGCGGGGTCGGCTTCTCTAATTTTATTTCTCCATAAGTTTTTATCTTGGGTTATAACAATATTAATACCCTTTACTAGTATGTCCTGCTTAAGCGTCTCCCTTCAGGTCTTTTTTGGTCTTCCTCTCCTACTACTTTCAGGAATAGACAGATCAGCAATTCTTTGTATTGGGTGATAACCGTCTTTGCGTTGAAAATGACCAAACCATCTTAATCTAGGTATATTCTCTCAACTTGGCAACAATTGGTGCCACCTCTAGACTTCCTATAATTCCTAATTTTATTCTTTTATATCACTCTACTCATCCATCTAAGCATTCTCATTTCCGCCACACGCATTCGTTGTTCCTCTTTCTTTTTAACTGGCTAACTTCAGTTTCGTACATTACAGCTGGTCTTATAACTATTTTATAAAATTTTCCTTCATTAGAATTTTTCTGTCACATAACACATTACTCGCTTCTTTCCACTTCATCCATCCAACCGTAATTCTACTACATGCATCTCTACCTATTCTCCCATTACTCTGTAACACCGATCCTAGGATCTTAAAACTAATACTTTTCACAATCATTTCACCATCCAAATATATTATTCTATTTGTACTAACTCCATCTTTAAATGAACATTCCAAATACTCTGTTTTTGTCCTACTAAGTTTTAAACCTTTTCCTCAAGAACTTGTCTCCACTGTTTCAGTTTTTGTTCTAAGTCGCTTTCACTATTTCTGTTAGTACTGTAGTTTCGCTGTTATTTAATCCAGAACTAATGAGCATAAATAAGGACTAAGCACCGAGCCTTGGTGCAATCCTACTTTCACATGAAATTTATCGGTTTCTCCCACACCTGTACTAACACTAGTTACTTTCTCATACATGTCTCTCACAATCTTTACATATTCACCAGGGACTCTCACAGGGAACTGTTTTTATTCTCGTTGTCGTTGTTGTCGCGTTATCGATATACAAAAATAAACTGAATACTGAATTCGCTTTGTATATATCAGTTCTACCTCTTGTCTATCATGTTCCGAACATATCATAGGTGACAATTTAATTTTCAAATCAAGAAGTTTATTTTTTATCTCGTATTTATTTTAAAGACCTCAGACTAGGTAATAAAGTCATGGAACTAAGAAAATTAAAAGTAAAATTTAATGCAAAAAAACTTACTTTGTGATCGAGTTCAAAGTTTGGCGGTAAACTATGCCATCCAGAATTATCATCCATCGAAAATAACCTTAACTGTTGCCGAATGTTAGCCTTCTCTCTAAAATAAAATATTAAAACCATTAGAACTGATGTCATATAGTAATAATTTTAGTTGAACCTCCTACACCACATTTTTAAACTTAACTTCTTTTCGGCCTGTTCTAA
Organism: Diabrotica undecimpunctata; assembly: GCF_040954645.1. Lineage (NCBI taxonomy): Eukaryota > Metazoa > Arthropoda > Insecta > Coleoptera > Chrysomelidae > Diabrotica > Diabrotica undecimpunctata. The sequence continues at coordinate 68,099,041 of NC_092812.1, read as the reverse complement.
ATAGCTGATCAGTCTTTTGAAGGCATAGCCAATATACAAAGTTGTTCCTATAAACTTCTCCAGCCAGTATTCCTCACGATGTCACGTGTCCCTTGAGGAAAAAGTCAATCTTCGTGTGGTGCCATACAACAATTGAGAGTAGCATATTCCTGTGCACAATTGTGGTATGGACACCTTAGTTAGAGTACACCGATGTACGGAATCTACAGTTTAACGTGGATGCGATTGCCTTCCGAGTAACGACCTTGGTAAATGCTTTGATTAGCCAAGGTTATTAATATGCTCCTAGTCATTATCTCAGTAAGATTGAGGCGAAGTTACTTTAGGTTGAAATCACAAAAATGCTCAAAAATGATTAATATTAGGTAAGAGGTTAATTTAATAGAACTATTCTAAAAATAATTCAAAAGATAATGATATATACCTTGCTCTCTTCTTCTGAAATTCTTCTTCAACTTTCTGCATGGCCTCTAATTCTCTTATTCTCTTTCTCTCTCGCTTTTCGGCTTCCCTTGACAATTTGTCTGACAACCGTTTCTTTTCTATCTGCCTTATTGTACTTTGAAAGGTATACTTTTTAGGTTTTCTTTTAATTTTCCAGGATGAGTCATCGTGGCTAATGGGAGGATCTTGGAGCTCCTGTGGATGATGCTTTTCTAATTCTAGTCCGATATCTTCACAAGATTTTGAATATTGGGAATATTTGTAGTTTTTCATAGGGCGTTGGTATCGGTCATTGTTAAAATCAAGATCTATTTCAGGTAAATATATGATTCTAGCTGATGCATTGGCATGGGAGGGGTATGGCTGATCCTCAGTGTCTTGCATTCGATGTCTTTCCAAAGAATGGAACGTGTGAGTTAAGGAATTTGGAGCAGATTTGCTCAAAAACCAATTGGCACTTTTTTCATCTAGCACGCTGGATTCAAGAAATTCTTTTTTGTTTGATAAATTACCCAGGACTCCTGTTAAGGACTTTTTAAACTTTTGCAAACCACTATAATGGGGTATATTGTTCTTTTCAACCATATACGACGCTAGACGATTATCTCTGGGTAAGGATAAACTAAAAGTATGGGGACCATCACGTGGCCTTATTGTTTGTAACAACTTTTCATTCTGAAGATCTTCATCTATACTAGAATCATCTCCCAAATCTTGTTGAGGGGTCCAGGAGATCCTCTCGGGTTTGTTTAAGTATTTGATCTAAAATATAGAATTAGATAATTTAAAATTATTTAGATTTAGATTATAATTAACAATATTTTTATATCTTTTTAACTTACGGGAATTTTGTTTTTTTGCATTGCCGTATTGGTATCATTGGCAGAGGTAACATCGTCGTAGCAATAAGCAATAGGTATCACAGCATCTCCATCATCTCCAGATATACCAGAATCTCCAGATTTATCATTACTGAATCTAGAAACAATCCATCAATTTATTATATACTATAAATATAGTTTCTTTTATATAATAATAATAACTATAACATTACAAACATATTACCGTCTGTTGACATACTTTTGTGTACGCCTTTATAAGACTTCATATGTTTCAATCCAGAATGAAACTATCTATGATGTAAATAATATGAGGACATCAAATTGCTGATTGCTAGAAAACGATAACATGGAGGAAAGCTAAAATAACATAATAAATGCAGCAACATAAGCTCTTGGAGTAAAAAAAAAGAAAGAAAACTAACATATCAAAAAAGAAGACCTCATGCCATATAAGTTGAGATAATAATAAATAAAGATTCATAAAAAGTCCCGAAAGAATATTTATTATAGGTTACGTAAATTGATTACCCACTTTAATTAATAAAATTAGAAACTAGAGCACACAAATCTATTCTTAACATGTGTGTATTATTTTATATTTATTATTTCTTTTTACCTATTTTTCTTTTTACCTATTTTATAATACTTTCGCTACACTTCAAGTTACCCTTGTATACTCAGCACTTTTGTACATATAAACATTATTTGGCGATGAGAGCAATGGCGAAGATTTTACAGGTCTGCAAATTAATCGTTTGGGGTGAAGGTACATTGGCAGACAAGAGGTCATTACAGGGACTGGACAGAACTTTGATAGAAGATATTCGTGACAATTAAAAACATTTTTGGCGAAGCCATGATTCTGTTTTCAGACTGTACTAAACGCATGTCTAACATCATCCAATTTATGGCGCATCTAAAGTCGCTCTCATTGACAAATAACATGCGAGTGTTTTATAAATAACAAAATCAAAGTGCAAGTGTGTTTTAGAAGCAGTTGTTAGATATTGGAAATGGTAAAAGTTGCTATTGACACCTCGATCGGATTTATTTCATTACCCAGTGATTTCTGTTACTTAACAGACTCTAAAGAGGAGCTTATTAAACTTTGATACATTATTTAGTTTTAAGACGATACATAGTTCGGTGGGTCAGCTAGTTTTTAATATATTTGTACGTTATTTAATGCCACCATCTTTTTTGAACAAACACATTAAGAAAATTAATCTTCAACATTAATGGAGATCAAATATGGTTCACTGGGACCAAAATTGTATGTGGAACTGAACCAGAGAGACAACTATTTTCAGCTAATGCTACAGTTTAAGACAAGACAAGTGTTCATAAAGTATTTACACTGATAGACTACATTGATGAAATTATGAAAGGAGCCACAGGAGAAAAGATAAATATCATTACCGACAGTCAAGAAACCATATTAGCGGAAAAGAACCCATTTAACCAATCAAAAATCGTAAAAATAATTGGGATCTCCTTCATCAATTGAAACGAGGTAATAAAGTGTCTCTTAACAATATTGACAAGACGCTTTCGACTATTCTAATTAGTCTTAGCAGACGAAAGCTGAAGGTGGCGACAGTGGTTACTGTAAACTGAGGAAATATTCTACAATATAGGTCAAACGAAGGAACCATGATGTAAATCAAATATTGATCCAGTAGTTATCCTTAAAATTCCGATAAGAAAGTTGTTGGTGTAACCAAAACCTAGACACTTCTTCTTGGTGGAGTTTAATGAAAGGTTTTGGTATAAAGGTTTCACGATTAATTGCCAAAAATAAGTAGTGTCTCGTTTGATTTTGGACGAAAAAGGAGAAGAAGAAAAATAACTTCAGAAACGACGACAAATTGGAGATAATACTGATAAATATGACATATAACATCTACATTTTGAATAGGACTTAATAGAACTAAATTGATACAATTTTGTTATTGTTAAAAATTATAAGGGTGTTCATTACCTCTGACCAACATTGACTAATGGTGGTGGTGGTCTGGAATATTTTTCAATGTGATCTTCCATCAGCAAAGGTGTATCGTCACTTATCATTGTCCCTGTCGTATTATCGTTGGCGTCTAAAGAGAGAAGTCTCCAAGCTGCTGCTGGAGAAAATCTAGGAATTTCCAATTGTTTCTTGGGTAATATAGGTCGCAATTGTAGGTCTATCCCTGATCTACAAATATCGTGTTCATCAGATTCAATGTCGCTGGATATATCTGATTCAGAAGAATGTTGTACTCTAATATTTGTGTTGAAGTTTTCAAATACTCCATTACGCGGTTGTTTTTCTTCTATATTTTCATCCATACCAAAATAAAAGAGCTGTTTTGGGCGCTTATCTTTAGATACTAGATCTTTAGAAGTAGGAGATGGAGACATATCCGGAGTGGTAGACTCCTTTCCAGACGCTTCATCTCTAGTACAGTTTATCATGGGGTTTTTGCACTGCCGGTTTTCAATTTTTTCCATTAATCTTTCTTTTAAATCTTTGCTACTAGAAATATTCGGATCGAGAGTCTGCAACTTTGTTCTATTACCACTACTTGGTTCTGGTTTACACTCATCTATTTCTACGTGTCTTAATCTATTTGTTGCATCTTTAAGCTCTTTGTAAAAGTCATTGGAGTCAATCAGCTTAACCTCTGGCAAGGAGAGTCGCTTAGATTTTTCGTTGGCTTTAGTAGTGTTATTGGGACTGGCATATTCGTCTGAGGTTTCATTTAAATGACTAGATTTTTTTTTCGTTTCGGCTCTGGTTTTAAATAACCTTGCTTTTCTAATGGGTAGACCAGGATTGAAATCTTCTTTTCCGGATGATTGCTTGTCGCTGCCCTAAAATTCATTGATACAATTAACAAATTCATAAAAAATAACACAACTGCAATCATTTAAAGATAGTGCAAACTTGGACATTCTATTACGTATTTTAACGTAGAAGATCACTTACCATCATATATTTTCGTGGAGGAGAAGGTGCTTTGTACTTTTTCTTTGATTTCTTGTCTCTATAATCGTGATTACCATGCATCGGCGTATACCTTAGATCGGGTTCTGATGCAAAAGATTTTATCTAAAATATCAACGAATCATGATTTACCATACATAATAGCAACTGTATAATTTACCTGTTGACTAGAAACATTATTATTGAGCTTATGTTTGACTCCTTGGTGAGCGATTTTGCGGGAACTGTCCTTCTCTCTTATCAACTCTCTTCCATCGTTGGAACTACTGTCGTCAAAAGGTGCACTACGTTCTCTCACCTGATGGAAAAATATAGTAAATAAAATAAAATAAAAAACATTTCTATGGTATTTACTAATTTAGCCAAAGAAGATGATAAAATTTCTCGAGAGGTTCTGTGGTGGGCTCTTAATAAGATATGGGTTCCCGGTGAGTATGTGAAGATTGTGTGAAGATAGATGTGGAGGAGACTGATAAATTTAACGTGAAAGGATTGTATCTGGGCTCAGTGCTTAGTTTTTATTTAATCTCATTTTTGATGTATTAGATATCAGGAAAACTACTAGGTAACATTCCCTCGTGCTTAATGTATACTGATGATATAGTGAAAAGGATTTGGAGCAAAGATTGGAATATTGGAGACAAGCCAGTGGCGGATACAGAAAAAACTCAAGGACGCTAAAGATATCTTGGGCTACCTTTGCTTTTATCATAATAAAAAGATAATGCAAAGTTTAAGAAGGCTTTATTTAAACTGATTATACACATATACAAGACAATGCCATCTTATGATATAAAAAAGTTACAATTGTGGTTCTCTTCGTTAAACGATGCGTCGTTCCTCCTTCATTGTTGACCTTAGCCATGTCTTTGTCTGCCGCAATGTTGAAAAACTTCTGTGTACTGTAGCAATATATACAGGTAGACAAGCAAATATTTTTACAGCGTGTGCAAAGTAGGGTAGTCAGATCTAGGACAAACAGACAACGCTTGCATAATAGAATCACGCTCATTAAGGGCGTTTATGCTTGTTTGCTTGTATAGAAGAATCTCTCCCATTAATCACTATTTAACTACAAATGGTGAGTCTTCTTCAAAGAATGGTAGTTCAGTTAAGCACCGATTCAATTTATGTGCCAGATCATTACCCTCATGTTTCAGTAGTTGTGAGGGCAAAAGTATGTTGAATTTTAAATGATAAATATTTTCTTTAGCAAAACGTTCTCTAATGGCATTAGTAACATCGTCCACTGTTGGAATAAAAACAGTTCTTTTCCAATATGTTATAGCATCATCATTATGATCGCAGTTTTCCCTGTGTCTTTGTCTGCCGGTAAGACGAGAAACACTTATCTCCACGTCTACGAGTGAAGTGGCTATCAGCATTAGCTCTCATGCTGTCGTACACCTTGGCGTCGAATCTAATTTTGCTTTTGCCATCGCGACGTTTAAGCTAGAGTCTTGGAAGATTGTGCTGACTGGATATGTTATGCTCATAATGTCACTCATTGTAAAGAGCGTAATAATAAACTCGCAATTATAGAGAGCTCCAAGGTTAATATTGGCTTTGACAGCCGTTGTCTGTATCTCTCAAACACTGTATTTCTTTAAGAACTTTGCAAACAATTCAGAGATCAGCTGCAAGTTTAATAACAGCATCATGTTGCTCAACCCATCTCGTTTGACAATATGACTGCAAGGACTGATACTACTTCTTCAATAGTACCAAGTGACTTTTTTATTGTAGTCACAGCTCCTTTTTCAATTCTGACATATTAACTGAGCAACTATCACAGGAAATACACACACACACACACACACACACACACACACACACACACACACACACACACAGTTCTCCAGTGAGCGAGAAAGGCTTACCATTCTCCTTAGAATCGTAGTACCCAATACGTCACTAATAATGTTACGCTCTTGACTCTCTTGAGGTTCATCGTTAATGTTTCCACTACATTCATTGTCGTTATAAATCTCAACGAAACCTTAAAAGTCTTTCGTGTAATTTCCCGTCACATCCTGTAACAACGAGAGAATCTTTGATTTCCTCCAGTATTCTCGATCACATTACTGTTTCACGGCCTGAAATAAGTTCATTACACGTTGTTTTACTTATGTAAGTGGCGTTCGCGTTAGTGGTCTTAAGGTGATGTTTTAGTTGCAAGTTTCCAGCATAAATTCTAAATCTTAGAAGAGCTCTAAAGTTTCCCTCGTTACTCACTATACTTTCACGATCATTTTCGTTTTCTATTAGACTCCCATCATCCCAAATATGATTGTTTTGATTATAGGTACAAGATTGTCTCTGTTTTCTTTGCTTTCCATTCTTTGTCTTGATAATTGATTTATATTTTAACTTCAAGTTCGCGGTTGTCTCGTCTTTCCAAAAATAATTTTGCATTTGTTAACGCTACAAGAGTGGGTCTCAAGGTCACCATCTTATCCAGTAAGTTTGGCAAACTTTGTTAGTCACAAGTTAGTCACAAGTTTCTTGGCGATAATGGATTTCTTTCCTTCAATCATTTTAATATTCACAACAATTGAACAGTTAATTCAAAAAAGTCCCTTGTTAACTTGTGAGAACACCAGACATGGATTCTGTTCAAAGTGATTCTCATGCACTTGTCTGCGTTGAACCCGTCGTTTCTTGTAGTGCTCGGAAGTAGGAAAGATGTAACCTTTTTCAGGTTTCTTTGGAGCTGTAAGAAGCTTGTATTTTATATCATCACTAATATTTTCTGACGCTAATGTATCCAAATAATTGTCAATATCCCTGGGATTAAAAGAATCAGTTAATGAACTTTCTTGTGGAAGTTTCGAAGTGCTAGGTTCTACATATAGATCTGGTGATATTTTTGCGGATGAATAGTTACCGGAATCTTCAGATGTTTCTACTTTTCTTGTTCTTATTACTTAACGATCCATTTTAATATATTGTTACAAAGTAGGAAAATTAGATACCAGTTATTTTGGAATAAACACTTATTCGCACTGAATATTTCTGCTTTTAAATGTAAACTAGCTTCCCATTTAGCAAATAGTCCGTCTTTATAAAGTTACTATCGAAGGTTCTCTGTACAAAAAACACTAGAATATTCGTGACTTTGCTCGAACCAATGCCAGACAGAATAACGTATCGAGATCACTGGAATGGCCGCGACTTTTCTCGTAGGTATGTGTTAGACAGAAATTTAAAGTCCGATGACGAGGAGGAGCGTGCTGCATAAGATAGTATAGGTAATGAATTTTGACAAGAGCTATGACCTTGTAAATAACAGGTAAACTTGTGTACTGCATCGGTATGACTCATAGCTCTTGTCAAAATCCATTATCTCTACAACTATTTGATAACTCGACTCACGGACTCGCTAGAGTCGATTGAAGCATGATACATGATACTATGACTAACATGTTAGTGACATGTTAGTTAATAATATCATGGACTAAAGAAAGAAACGAATGAATAGAGTGCAGGCTGACTGGTGCGGGCAGTAATGAAAGTGGGACAGCAAGGGGATGGGCGCATCTTGCTTCCCCTTTCATATGTATCCGCCACTGAGACAAGTTCCTGAAGAAAAAGCTTTTAAACAAAAATCTATAGCAGGAGTCTCTAAAATGTTCATTTAAATATGTAGTTGCTACTACAAATAAGATGATAATTTTGGATTGTGAAATGATTATGGAAAGTAATAGTTTGATGTAACTAGGATCGGTATTAGAGAGATATGGGAAAATAGATGGAGATGCATTGGAGTATAGTTAAAGCGGAATAGACAAAATTTAAGGAGGCGCATGCTGTGTTGTGTAACAGAAAAATTCTAATGAAATTAAAACGCACACTTTTTAAACATGCTATAATGCCAGCTACTATGTATGGAACTGAATGTTTTGCAGTTAAAAGGAAAGAAGAACAACGAATGCATGGGACGAAAATGAAAATGCTTGAATGAATGAATAGAGTTTAGGGATGGCTAATTGATTCCAAAATGAAAAATTTATATCTTAAGATGGTTAGAGCATATTCAATATAGAAATAATAATCATCCAATACGAATTGCAAGTCACTGGAAGCATTAGGAGAGTAATATAAGAGAAAAATTGATCGAAGACGTTTAAGCAGGTCATGGGTGTGAAGAAGATTGATTTTGGTATGAGCAAAGATATAAACTTATACCGAATTTTAATACGGGAAACCGACCCAACAAATAAAACTAATGACTCAATCTTTGATTCTAAAAATATAATGAAAACGAAGATTTTAACTAATGAAAATTACTTACACATTTTTCCTTAACTTCGTCCGTAAACTTAGCATGTCTTCCGCTGATGGTGCCACCGGAATGTAGTATCTCTCCATTATTAGTCGACCTAAGTTTTAAATGAGCGTTTCTTTCTGGCAGTACCTTGTGTTGGAAATTGTGTTTTGGTTGCGGATGCTGCGTCCTTGGGAACGAGTGGACCCATTGTTCGTTTGGTTGTACTTCTGTAACCGCTGGATACTGACTTCCACTATTGCCCATATCACTATTTGGTCCTTAGCTGGGTCATATTCTGAAAACGAATACATGTTAATTGTGTATAAAGAAGTACTTATAAATTGGTACTAAAAGTAACTATGTCTTTAAAAAACAAGTCTAACACCAAGTACACCTACATCTTTACTTATCCTCGACAAGGGTAGTCTTTGTGTGCTGTTCTATGAAAGGAGTTATTACAGGGTAAAACCTGTTTTACCAGTTTTTTTATAGTTTTTTTACATTTTTTTTTACAATTTTTTTACATTTTTTTCTGATTACTATATGACAAACTCCAAATAGAGTAAAATATATTATAGTGTTGCCAGAAGTATATCTATAAATCTTATTCCCTTGTTGCCAGTTTTATTTTATGCGTCCTATTTTTCTTTTTCCTCTTGGTTTCCTGTTTATTATTTGTTTTGGTATTTGGCCAGTTTACATGTCCTTACCATATGAGTTGCTTTAGGCCTATAATATTAACAGTTCTTTCTTTTCCGAGCATTCTGATCTCTACATTTCTAATTCTTCCTAGATTTAATTTTCGACCTGATCTTCTGAGAAAGTGCTTTTATGTTGAGCTTAAAGTTTTGTTTTATATCTTACAGATTTTACTACATACATACTCGAATTTAATGTCTCTATGATCTTTTGAGCAGCATTTATTCTAGAGGTAATCATGTGGATGTTTTCCACTGCTGTGTATTTGTCCTCCTGTTATTATAATTTTCGCAAGGTTTTAGTTGATTTTTAGGTTTATACTTTGGTCACCTAGATACATACTGTACTAGCCAAAAGTCCCCTCCCCCCTCGTATCATTTGAAAGGTTATACTTATAAGAGTGAGATTTGGAGGGAAGTAGTTATAAATAGGCGGAAGATCGGACTTCCGGTCCGGTCTGTAAGACCGGCCAAGACCGGAAAGATCCAATCCTCCGCCCACTTAGGAAGATCCCATCGTCCGCCACTTATATGGGATTAGGAAGATCCCATCGTCCGCCACTTATATAGAATTAGGAAGATCCTATTGTCCGCCCACGAATCGCTGATAAAAAATCCTACTTACAGGAAAGATCACTGATAAGAACAGTAAGATCGGAAGTCATCCCAACTACCGCCTATAGACATAACAACACACGGGCAGAGGAATAAGGATCAGCGATAACAACACACGGGCGGTGGAACAAGGATCAGCGATAATAACATTCAGAAAGGCTAATAGGATATATCAATTTTCAGTGAAGTGTAAAATGGATGTGTTCAGAAAAGTGTAAAGTGGAGAGTTGTATTTCAAGATTACCAAAGATTCAAAAAGAATAATAGTATGATAGAACCTAAACGAGTTAATTCAGTAGTAGTATCTCAGAAAAAATTTCAATTAGAAAACATTTCAATTTTGTTGGAGTACATTACTCCTTCTGTTTGGTGGAAAATTCCGAAATAAATAAGAAATGAACTGGACCAATATCTACCTCGCTAAAAGAACTATTTTAAACACGAGTGGAGTGACAAATGTGGCCCTTTCACAGAAATATGTGTATTTTGTAATATTGAAAATAATAAACCTTAGTGAAATACAAACAGGTTTATTTCATTTTTAACCTCAATGGTATACTCAAGTTTAATATATCAATTCCAAAACAGTGTAAATACACAATTTATATTTATAAATTGTGTATTTGTCTATGATCTTCAAAAAAATTATCCTAAGGTTTTTATTTCTAATAGGTAAAAAAAAATAATGTAATTGCCATTCATATCATTTTTAGTAAATTAAAATATCTACTACACAGCCAAAGGAAATCTAAAGGAATTAGTAATTAATTGCTTTTATCCTATAAATTGGGGCTTTATCTAAAAATTTGTTTTAAATATAGTAACCAAAAATCAAGATAATTAAAATATGATTATCAAATCATGGAAACAAAACAGCTGAATATTAAATTAGCGTTTTTCAAACAGTGGGACAGGGCTGCGCTCTATGAAAAAATATAAACTGTCAATTTCACTCTGTTTACTACAAATTTCTGAAATCACTGAAATAAATGTATAATATAAAAATTTTTGGCAATATTTTAAACATATATTCTTTTTGTGAATAGTTAGAAAAAAATTATACAACTGAAAAAAAGTTTGGAACTTCTGGAATAGATACAGATTTAATATATTTTAGCGGTAAATCTTAAGTATAAATACAACAACTTTGATTTTCTTGTCATTTTAAAGTTATTTCAAATCGTAATGAAAACTAAAAACTGTGTAGTACCTACCTCCAAAATCCAAAAAATCAGTTAAACTGAGTTCCCACTATAAAATATGGGAAAATCAAACCGAGTAGAAAAACTCAATGTAAGTAGTGACTCTAGTTTTTATAGATGATCCAGCTGACGTAAAACCTATTGGCTATGGATCCTTTATGAAAAGATCTATAGCCTCATCAACACCGAAAATAAAATTAGAACCAGTCGATCCAGAAATTGATATCACCAGCCCTCAAAGACTTGATACCAACCTAGAAGTTGATGCCACCAGCCCTGAAAGACTAGAAATTGAAGATAACGGTGATGACGACCAAATTTCCAGTGATTCAGAAATTGAAGAATATTTACTACATGCTGAAGTTAATAATGAAGTTCAACAATCAGAGGCAGATGGTGAGAAAACGCCTATTCCACCAACAAACGAACCTCGACAAAACGCCCAAGAATTTCTTTTTCCACAAAAGGATAACGATGATGAAGAATATCAATCCAGTACCGACGGCTCTGTAGACCTGAACGAAACATTTAACTATAAAAATGAAGTTCAACTGGAAAAAGCAGAGGATCAGAAGGTAAAAGAATTGTAGTTAAATTATTAACATACGTAGCAAGGCATTGAGTGAAAAAATGAAAAAGAAAATGTCTCTAGAACAAAAAATGGAAAAATATTTGGAAAAAGAACAGGCGTTCATGGCAGACCTACAGAGAATTACCAGCGCCAGCTACAATTTTCAATATACCAGGTTAACAAAAAAAATTACTAGTATTAACAAAATGAAGCAGTATGTATATAATTGTAATAGTTAAAAATAAAAAACTATTCAAACTTTTTCTGTATTTTCTTTCCTTCTTTCCTATATTAATATTTACTATTTTATTCTCAAATAAAATAGTAAATTACATTAGATTTCAAAAGGAAATAGCTTCAGAACAATATATTATTATTTCACAAAAAGCATATACATAAATCTTTTTTAAATAAAAATAGAAAAACAGATTTTCTTTCTGTGTTTATGCAGGTTTTAACAAGACAATTTGTTAATTCTATTCCCTTCCTGACTAGTTGATTTTTGTTAGATTAAAAGCTACAATTCCTGTTTTAAAAACAGAATAAAGAAAATAGATGTAGGTACCTGTGTATTTTGTAAAAATATAAGTAAACAGAACACAATATTCCATATTTTTTGTCACACGCTCACGTTAACACCAAACACAAAACTAAGTCATATCAGCATTTCAGGAAATAACAGTTTGATAACCAAATGGTCCCCTGAATACTATAACTAGGTAACTTTAAAATAGTCGTTTCTCAGGATATCAATTTAAAGTTTTGAGCAGAAAAAAAAATCACAAAATGATGGCAGAACTTGTGCTTTTGGTTCTAAAATCATAGTATATTAAATGAGCTAAAATCTTTTTAGTGGTAACAACAAAAATATTATAATTTTTTGAAACAAATTTGATAAAATGCGAGATATCCACTTGTAGCACTAGGACAAATAGACAAAAATCGACATATATGGTTCTAATACGTTAATAAATATTATTGTATAATAATAAAAATAAGTTTTTATTAGTTCAAAAGTAGTACAAGATACATTTATAAACATATTAATATAATAAATATAGAAAACACAAGTTACTCACTATTGCTTATTTCACTTTCAGAATCTGCGTTAGGTTTTCCGCGTGTATCTCCCACAAAAGGAAGGTTTTCGTATTAATGTCTATATTCGTTTGAAAGTGACGGAGGATTCATGAGACAGAGTGATGTAAGGTCGTTATACTTTGCTAACTGAATCGGTATTTTGGATTGATACAAGGGTCTTGGAGAATTTAGTGAAGTAGCTCTAGTTTTCCTTATGCAGTTTAGAACTCTGAAATCGCCGTCAAAGTTTTCTTTAAATCTAAGAATAAAAGGGGTTGATTTAGAAACATTCATCCAACAAATTTTCTGCCAACGCACTCTTTGGCGGTTCTCATGTTCTTTTCTAAAAATCATATTCCGTTCTGTATGAGTTATCGAGTCAAGTATTTGCTCCTGTGTTAAGTCGTGTACAATATACGGTTTATCACACTTTCGTCTAGCGCACCTAGCAATAGTTTTCCAGTCTTGAGGCCAGTTTGCTTTACCAACCCTTTTTGCTGTTGCTGAGTGCATAGAGTCCCAGCAACAAACTTATTAAGGTTTTGTCCTCCACATCTGTCACTAAAACACGAAATTTGTTTAACAGAATTAGGTAAAGATTTACAGAAGCTATAAAGACAACTAGCAATCTCACAGCTGCCACGTTTACCTTCAACTTCTGTCCACCAGTGGCGGCTGGTGTGGTAAAATTTTGGGTAGGCCAAGCCAGCAAATTACATATAGCTATGTATAATCAGTAATGGATCCAGAGAGAGGGGTCACGGGGTCATGACTCCCCCTAACTAATTTTTTAATGATTTCTCTGTTTATTTTAACTTCTGCGTTGTATCTAATTTTTGCGATTTTTGATTTTTCATCTAGAAAATCGCGAACTGAAAACGCCCTTTTCTGTACACCCTTAAAGGACGGGAAATTACTTAAATGTTCCTTGCAACTGAAATGTTTTTTAAGGAGGCAGACATATTTTTTAAATTAAAGTATCCTTCACAATTCTATACACATTTCTTATTAGAAAATAACAAACACGGCCAACAATATAGTCTGTTTTTCGTAATACTTCCAGACAACCATTTGTAGACATCATACCAAGAGCAATTAAAAGTACGCACCTTTTTTCCATCTTTTTGGTCAATACGCAATGTTGGAGTAGGCCTTTCATTCATAATAATTTTTTTTCTATCAATTTCAGTTCTTCTAGTAATGGCGATTCCAATAGTTAAACAACAATGTCCAAACACTCATTATCAACATTACTATTACTGCAACCTAGTAAAGCGTCATAAAAACTCATTTTTATCTATCAGTTATAAAACAATCTCACATATATAAGTTACATACAATCAGGCGATATAGAAATCATGCAAATGTGATTTTTTTTCTTCGAATTTTACGAAATTTTTTAAATTTATTTGGGCAACCGTGCACTTGTTTCTAATTGTGTTGTTTGTTTAAAAATATGTTACAATTATAGACTATGTTACATATTTTTTTGTCATAATTTAAAAGAAAATTTATATTACAATTCGATAATTACGTTACAAGTGACAACGATGGTCGTCGTAGGCCCGATCGTCTGGTGCCTAAACAGCAAACATAAACACGACAATATAAATCGTTGTCCGGCAAGCTGCTTAACTTCAAACGCTTTTTGTACGAGGATCTTATGTGAGCTGGGTCGGCCAGTTCCGATTGGGCCTATTAATGATATTTAAAATGCCTGAATACGATTCGATGCTTTCTGTGGTAATATAATAACATAGTTGTTTTAACGGACGCTAATGTATTAAGTGATTTAGTACATTTAAAAGTTATTTACATGCATTAACATCATTTTTGAATATATGTTTTTCAATTTTAAAGCTCTTAAAATTATTGGGTAGGCCCGGCCTATCTTGCCTACCCCCAAAAGCCGCCACTGCTGTCCACATAAAGCAATTTCCCTGTTTCGAAACAACATCATAAATAGTAAAATTGAATGTTTTCAGACGTTGTTTATAAAATAATGCGTTATTGGTAGGATCACTGGGTACAAGAAGAACTTGCTGGAGGTCGAAATTACAGCTCACAATTTTTCCATTAGAGTTTTCTGCCATCTGTTTTCGTGATCTTTTTTTCATCTCTAGCTCTGTCTTTTGCTACTAAATGCGCTTGCTATTGAGTTTCCAGGGCGGTCTTGTCATTTGTAGGGGTATTATAAGCCATACAAATGCGGCACTGATCTTTTCTTGGACGGTAAAACCCAAGGTTGTATTCTTCAGTGAAGACTTTCCTATAAATAGAAACACTAGCAACTTCTTGATTGTTCTCAGCGCATTCTTTTTTATACATCGAGTACATTAGAGTTATATTTAAATCAGAAGATAAATATTTTCGCCGTGTTTTCGCAACGGCAGTAGTGCGAAGACATTACTGGGAACTTCTCAATGTGACATCTTACAGTTTTTAATGTTTCGGGTCGTGTGACCTTTTGTCCTCTAAACTTGTATTTTCGTACGTTCTATGCTGCGTGGCAATATCTATGACCCCTTTTTTAATTCCAAGTGTGTTAACAAACATTGTTTTACACACCTAAATGCTTTTAGTATTTTGTGGTAAGAAAAACGTTATCGTATTGTTACGTCTTGAGTTTTCCTTAGTGTGCCATTTTTTTTGGTGTCTTCTCGGTATAGCCGTGGATAAAATCCCTTTTTCTTTCATACGATTCGAGTCCATAGTATTTTCTAAAAACCATCAGCCTCTCCTCGTGCGAGATCTATTCACTACATTTTCGTCTACAGCTAATTGGACACGGATCTTTCATTGCAACTCCTGGTATATGTTTACCCTTAGCAGAAATATACATTTCGCCTTTGCCTTTTTAGCTTAGCAACACTCCTTTTCCATGCTCGTGGATTACGCATTCTTTTTCTTTTTCTCGATCTGTCTGTTTTTACTGGCGTTTCCTCCATCTAATTGAATAGATGTTGTTGGTGTAGGGTTTATTAGGTCAGTATCGCTATCAGAAGATTCACTTGATGAACTCGGATTGTATTCTGAATTGATTGGGGAGTAAGGTTCAAAATCGGACTCCAATTCATCATTTACATTTGACGCCCTAGGTCCAGCTTCAGATTTCGGAGTAACACCAAATGACTTTTCATTTTCATTGAGGTCATTTCAATCAGTTGCTTCCATAAAGTCCTCGTAGACACACCGTCTCAGGTCTTGCAACTTCAACGTGGAGTCATATGTCGCCATGTTACCTAATCCAACGGTAACTTTAACATCATAAGTATTTATAAGATATAATGTCGAACAAATGTAACTAATTATTTGTTAACGGGTTTTTACCCATATATTTAGTGGCTACATTCATGTACTCCTAGACACCGATGATGGAATGATGTATTCCGAAAACGTTTTGTCTAACACAGCCCGTTTGGGTTTTTAAATATATACCATTTACAAAGGATTTTAATTAATTTTTTATGAATGATGTTGTTGCGAGTTTTTCTTTAGCTGCAGTGTTGCTCAAAAGTTAGAGTGCGTTCTAGTATTATACCAAAATTTTTTGGCCTTGGATTATGTTAGAATAATTCCTGCGCTTTCTATGTTTAGTCTGTGGTTTACTTCGCGGATATTTAGATGAAAAGCCGTAACTTCTGTCTTTGTAGGATTTTCTTGAAGGCCATTTTTTAAAACATGTGATAATAATATTTAGGTCACTTTCTAGAATAGCTTGGGCGTTTGCGATGTTTCTTTCTTATATACCATGTCATCTGCATAAATAAATTTTTGTGTGAGGTTGTAGTAGGAGCGTCTGAGGTGTAAATGTTGAACAACAGCGGTGATAGAATCGACCCTTGGAGTAAGCCATTCTGTAAAATTTTGAATTTGCTAGTTTTCACATTAACGCTAACTTGTAATAATCTACTGCACTGCATTTGATTTACTAGGTGATTAAATGATTTTCATGGTACCATCTGGTACAATTTAAGTAGTAGGCATTCTTTCCATACCGTGTTGTAAGCAGAACTCAGATCAATGAAAGTCACTGCCGTTTTGATTCCTTTTTGGAAGCTTTTATTAATAAAAGTTGTTAGAGAAGGAACTGGATCACTGCAGTTCCTTCCTGGCATAAATCCAGCTTGTTCTACGGCAATCTTTCTCTGACAGATTGTAAAAGCCTTGTGTAGATTGTCCTCTCAAAGATCTTGTAGCAGACACTTAG
Organism: Diabrotica undecimpunctata; assembly: GCF_040954645.1. Classification (NCBI taxonomy): domain Eukaryota; kingdom Metazoa; phylum Arthropoda; class Insecta; order Coleoptera; family Chrysomelidae; genus Diabrotica; species Diabrotica undecimpunctata. The sequence goes on along the minus strand of NC_092812.1, from coordinate 68,082,123 downwards.
AGCGATTGGTCTGTAACTCTCTGGTAGTGAAGTGTCTTTGCCAGGTTTGCAGATTGCGATGGTTCTCATTATATGGTTGAAGAAATCTAGGAGCCACTTTCGAGTTTTTGGACCAGTGTGTTTTATGAACTAGGGAAATATTTTGTTAACTCCTGCAGCTTTGCGATACTTAATTAAGTCTAGTGCATTGAAAACTTCCTTGGTCTCTATTTTCCTCACGATTGGCAGGCTTTACCGATGTGCAGTTTTGATCTTTTTGAGCTGATATCGTATTTCTCTTTAATGAACTTTTTCTATGGCTGGTTTGTAGAGCCGTGCAATGAGTTTAGCTACATCTTCTGAGTTTGGTAATGAAGAGTTAGTTGTCGGGATGTTAGGGCCTGTTTTTAGTTTTCTGAGTAGGTTCCAGTATGCGTAAACTTAAGGTTTTCGAGAGTCTCCCTCCACCCGGTGGTTCTTACAGAATTTTGAGATTCAGAGATTATAAGTTGTTCTCTTACGTTTGGGTCTTTGGGCTTCTCCAATTGGACTTGATACTTATCTCACTTTGTCTTACGAAAGTTCCATCATGCAGAACAATTGAGTTTATAATAGGTATAGTAATGCCCACATTTGTTGTTACTGGCCTATGCTGCGATTTTTGGAAATTATAAAGAACTTCTCTCTGGTGGTATGGTTATGGCAGTCGTCCTTGGTAGATATAAATGTTAGATATGGGCAGAGATTTATGCAATCTTGCACGTTGTGCAAAATAAACTAATATGAGTGCTTCTGGACTTAAGTGCAACAATAAAAATGTTCATATATTCAAGCAGCTATGGGAGTCTCAGGAGCCCTAAAGCAGTCTCTCGGTTAGTATAAAAATACCGAAAAAAACTCGATTGACTGGCGAAGTATAACCATGTCACATGGTATGGGTGGCAGGTCATCAGGTAATACAGAACGAGCTGATGAACTTGCTGGAAGATCAGTCATAAATAAATCCGGTAATAAGTATACAAGAATATAGAGACATACAAAAATACAGTAAGGCTACTAATAACAAACTCACCATGAGCATCTGGTAGGAAAAACCGTAGAAGAAAATCTCAATACAAATCAGATAGAGAATCAAACGAAAAATGTCAAATTACTGCCCTGAACGATCAAGATTGAAAAATAGAACACGACCAAATAAATATAAAAAAAATAATGAAGGATTTTACAGAAAATTCTATAGAGCAAAGATAGAATACACCAAATAGAGTTAAACACTAAAGAAAAAATTTGACCGTAGCTCGAAGAGGTTCCAGAAATAACTATAGATGAAATAGGTTGCGCTCTGACTCAAAAGAAAAATAATAAAGCACCAGACGAGGTTATCTGATACTACCAAATATTGCTGCATGGTTGGGTTTATGTTAGCTGGTGTCTTCTTTTTTTGTGGTGTTTACGTTTTGTTGTACAAATTTTCAAAATATTTTTTACAATCTTCCAATTATAGTAATTTATAGATTAATATTCATTTCATCCGGTGTATATTTCGCAATTATCACAAAAATATTTTTGTAGCATTGCTCATCTATGCGTATCTCCACTTTCGATAGTAAGTGTAACTGACAGGTTGATTTCATTATGTTATGTTAATGATATTCGTATAGTATTATTGTTAACTTGCGTCGACAATGAAGGTGATTGTATAAACAACATTCCGTATCTATATGTTCTTGTACTACATTTTTGTTAATGATAAAAATAAATAAGATGTAGAAAATTACCGCAAGTGATATGTTTGCATGCGTTTAGTGAAACTGATTTTTTTAAATATTTTAACAAATCATTTAATTGAGGGAAAGTTATACTTCCAACAATCAAAATGTCTCAGTTTATCTCTAAGGATATTATTATTTTTGAAATTAATTTAATGGACATGGATGTTATTTTCATATGGACCAAAGGACATTTGTATTGGACAGTTGTTTTACCAATACATAGAATTGAAAAGCTAAGATCTTCAAAGTTAAAAAATATATGTAAAAAACCATATCACTTTTTTTGTTGGAAGGAAAAAACACCAACATGACACTTTACCCAGGAATATATGGCTTGTGAACGATCTTATAGATATAGGTACTTCATAAGATCGTTAACAATTGATTAAACTTAAGGAAGCTTTTAAAAAACACCGAATTAATCGTACTCTTATACCTAGATGTCATCTAAACCTCTGGTATTATAAGAATGAATATTTTTGTTGAAACAAATGAATTCTTGAAAATATTCAGGTGATAAACCATTTACTATTTTGAAAACCAATGTTGAGTGTTATTGTTATTATTTTATCAGTAAATACTTATCACTACAATTTAGAAACAATAGAATTTGTAATTTTCTTGTATTTTATAGAACTAATAATTTGTATATTTCTCTTAATAACTGTAAAATACATTATTAGTTAAATCCATATTTTTGGTTGTCTTCGACGGTACTTCAAATACAGTGTAGTCCGTTTAGTACGACTTTGCATATTACAACTAACCGTTTTTAGCGACGTAAATAAGGCATAATGTTTGGTTTTAACATAAGCCAATATTAAAAGACATGCATTTATTACGACTCCGCTTATAACAACGGAATTTTAAACGATCTTGTCCGGTTACAGCAACGATGACCGTTGATACCACACGTAAAAAATCATAGATAAGAAGCTGTTTTCGCCCCATGCACCTAATTTTCCCCAACGCCGCTGATTGAAATACGACTGTTTATTATTCGGCAGTAATTTGCAGACGATTAGTGATTACTCATACAAAAACAGCTTCTAGAAAACGAAAATGTTTCTACGTTGAAGAAAAAAGTGTTATAATACCAACGTTTAGAGAATGGCTAACCATTATAACCATGACGACGAAATATTTAACACAAACGAAACTGGATTATTCTATAAAATAACGCCAGATAAAACATTAAAATTTAGAGGGGAAAATGCTCGGGAGGAAAAATTTCGAAAGAGAGAATAACTGTGATGAAGTTGTTAATTATCGGCAAATCAAAGAACCCAAGATGTTTTAAAAATGTACAATCTCTGCCGGTAAATTATGAGAGCAATCGCAAAACCTGAATGACATCTGATATTTTTATCAAATGGGTATGCGATTGGGGCCGTGAACTGACTAAGAGTAAGAAAAAAATCCTGCTTATGGTTGACAATTGTCCAGCTCATCCCTCAATAAATGACTTGAGTAGCATAACTCTCACTTTCCTGCCTCCTAACATAACATCTGTGTTGCAACCTATGGACCAAGGAATAATTCAAGCGTTAAAATCAAACTTTCTTAAAAATCTGGTTCTGAAAATTGTCGTCAGTCGTGATGCAAATGAAGACACCAGTGCCAAGTTTCCGAAGATCACAATATTGCATGCCATTCTAATGATTTATGATGCCTGGAATAAGCTTACGGCAGCGAGGATTTCCAACTGGTATAAACTTGCTGGATTTGTTCGAGATAGTGCCAGTGTTCCAGTGGCTGGCGACAACGATGATGATGATCAGGTTCCGCTGTCTCTCTGGGCGAGAGGTCTGAATAAAAGACTACCTACAGCAAATGAAGAACTTGAACAATACTCTGCTATTGATGATGATCTAGCAACGTGTGAGGAGCCTACTGACGAAAATATTCTACAAAATATTATCGTCAACAGCCAAGATAATACAGATGACTGCCTGGAAGAAAATTGTACCTCTCCGAGTGTAAATCAAGCTCTCAAAGCTGCAGAAGTGCTGAATGTGTTTGTACATTCTAATTTTAATGACGACAATATGAAAAGTCTTATGTCTCGTTTGCATAATGCAGTCCGTACTTGTTACTATAAAAATCAAAAACAATCAAAAATTACAGAGTTTTTCCAATAGATATTTCATTTTTAGTTATATTATACAATGTATGTATAGATGTATGTATTTGGCAAAGTTTATGTGAAACTATTTTTTCATTTCTTTTCATTCCTATTAGGTAATGTGAAATAAATAAATATTTTGGTTTTAAGGTCTTTTTTTCTGTGACGTATCATGTAAACTTAATATGCAAATATTATGTCGCAAAAAAAAATTAAAATTGTCATTCCCTTTAGAACGACTCCCGGTTAGTACGACGCGAAGTGATCGGTCCCTTGGCCATCGTTATAACCGGATTCTACTGTATTGGGAGAATTTGTTATTAACTTTCTCAGCACAGCGGACCATTTAATTAAAAGCTTTCATCACTAATCCAAAGATAGTCGCAAATTGGTGAAACATACTATAGTAAAGGTTATTACCACTATTCCGTGTCTATAATTTCTTTAAAATGAACTATAGGAAGATAAAACGGTCTAATAATACCACAATAAAAGAAAGAAACTTTTACAGGAAATGGGTAATAGTACGTGTGAAACTGACAGGAAGAGCCGAACCTTCTAACACCAGAAATATACAAGAATATGCTAATGCGGTAATTAGAGTGTTATGAATTACGACGTAATTAGAGAGATTCTTACGTAATATAGTACGGGGGACATTGTAGTAACATACGTTATAAAATTTACATTTACATTGTAGTAGTGCGGTGACTAGTGCCAGTTTAGTAGTGAATAGGGCCTGATGAATCATTTATTATTTAAAATAATATATTTATGTTAATTGAAGATGTTAATATTGATAGTAAACTAAATGTTACATCGAATACTTACTGTCTAGGAATATTATCGTGAGGTTTTTCCTTATCGATTGTAAAAGATTTTTTTTGGAAACCATCTGATCTTCTATTTATTAATGGTACCCACTCTAGAATTCTGGAACCCTGTATCAGCTTGTAAATGTCTAGTGGATGGGACCATATGTTTTTAAGTCATCTAGTAGTTTCCAAAAAGTTTTTGCTGTCTAATATCTAGTCTAAAATACGATTTACTGTCTCAGATTCTCCGATACAGGGTCTCCAAACTAAGCCACTTCTGCCCTTAACTGGCCCATGTCCAGTAAGAAAGCGTCTTATAATTCTGAGCTGATTCCTGTTTGTTTTCCGCATATGTTCCTCCAATATGTATTTTGGTATGTGCTTGACAAGTATACTTTCCCAGTGAGAGATTATGATATATATATATATATATATATATATATATATATATATATATATATATATATATATATATATATATATATATTATTGTGATATTTAAAGTCTTGGTGCGCCAAGCAATAATTAGCTAATTAATTTTTTTGATTAATTAAAATTATTTGAATGATATGATTATGACTCTATCACAATTTTTAATTCTTTTATCTCAGGGTTAAATTCGTGCTCCAATATCTATGCTATTACATGTGAAAGGTAAGGTCCAAAGAATATCGGAATAATAAAAAACACATATGATCTAACACTATATATTGAAATAAAAATAATGAAATAATTCACACTCAAAAGTTTTCAATAAACAAATCTCATATAATGATTCTCAAAATTTTGTTCTACGTACGTGAACAATCAAAATTAATGGTACAAAACATATTAATTGAAATCTCAAAATCCCAAACTATTCTAACTCTCCTAATCAAAATATTTATATCCTTTCTAAATTAAGTGTAAAATTGTGTTATCAATAAAAGAAAAAATTGCAGAAAACAAAAATATCTCTCTCTGATGATGAGTGGTCCAAATCCTTGTTCCTTGTAGACTATATTATCTCCTCTCAACCGCTCCCTATGTAATCAGCAATCTTACAACAGATTGTTGCAAGTATATCGTCCTTAATGATCTCCTTCAAAAGCACAAATCATTCAAATTATGATAGCCTTCCTCCTCTCGATAAACTGAATCTCTCGTTGGCCCGAGTGAAAAATGACTCTTGGAATATCTTCTCTTTACGATAAACTGAATCTCTCGTTGGCCTGAACAGTGACTCTTGGAATATAAGTAGGAAAATATGACTTACAATATTTTGCTGCTTCAGCTTCTGTCAGATACACTAACTCCACAAAACTCACTAACATTCAACACTACTGCTTGCTACATCTCGGGAACCGCCAGAGAACAATCACTGTTCGTCTTACAGACTTGGAAACCAACTGATTATCTTTTCTCTCTCCTCAATCTCGCTAAACTTTCATTCCTACATACCTATCCCACCTTTTTCAATCTCCGCCAATCAAAACTCGTCACAATTCCCCCATTTTTTCATTTCGATAACAAACAAATTTTTACCTATAATTATACAATTTCCTAAAACTTATTTACAAATAATATTTTTCTATAATTCTTAAAAACTAACAAAAACCTCTTTCTAAAATCTCTTCTATTGTCTTTAATCACTGCATTAATGTATTTGTAAAACCCGGTTCAATTGTCTTTGGATTTCACTTAAACTTATGCGGGTCACTCAAGTATAACAAAGAAATAATTTATGCAAAGCTTACATTTTGTTTAGTACAGGTAATCCAAGAATTTAATAACTTTCCTTCTTCGAAATGTTTGTTGTTTATTATCCTACTTATCTGAATTATTTTAATGTTTTTGAACTTTGAAATATTTTTAAACAAACCAATATTTTTCTCGATTTTACATATCATAACAATATATATATATATATATATATATATATATATATATATATATAATATATATATATATATATATATATATATATATATATATATATATATATATATATTATGATATATTATGATCGCATACACTCTTTTTTTCCGGTAAGCACTGGTTCGAAGTATTTTATAGCTGATCTTCTTGGCAAGTTTATCAGCTCTTTCATTGTTGTGTAGGTATTCACCGATGACATGACCTGGCACCTACACCAGTGTAAACTCTTATATTCCTTGAGGTTATCAAGGTTTTCTCGACATTATCACACTAACCTAGAGTCTACCTCTAGGCTACCTTAGGACTCCTAACAGCCCCCATGGTCACTTGACTATCTGTGCATATATTCATCCACTGAAGTTCAATAGCCCTCATGTTAATTGCAAGAATCTCTGCCTAGAATGCAGAGGTTTATTATAGTGGATAGTGAAATAGAAATGTTTAAAATTCCACCACTACTGAATATACCTCCACCCCACCCTACTGCAGTTTTATTCTCGTCTGTGGACCAGGTATAACCCTGCATCACTCAGGTTTAGAGTACCTAATCCCTCTACATCCATTTGGTAAATTTCATAATTATTTTGAATTCAAAATTATATTTCTCTCTTAATATGGTCCTGATATATTTCTTTATTAGTAATACATAGTACGTCTCTGTACCATGGTTCCTTGCAATATATTTATTTTTAAATGTATTCTACTATAAAAAATGGTCGAAAAATAGTTTGTTAAATGTCTCATAAATCTCTCAACTTGTTTTTAATCTACACCTGCAACTCCAGACTTCTTTTTTGTCTATATTTGAATCGTCAGTTAATTTAGGTCAAGCTAAAAAAAGGAAAAAACTGAATCGCCCCAAAAAAACAAGTAATTTGAATCGACCCTTGACGCCTAAATTGTAATCTGATATGACATTATGTGTATCTATATCTAGTTAAAAGATTTCAATAGTTTGTCGTAAAACATCTTTATTACCTTTTAATATGTAACAGGCTAGGTATGGTTATTTGTTGGGCGTGCCTGTTCTTCAGGCGTATATTTTATTATATTAATCCCTTTACGAGTAATACGCATTATAATTACAGAATAAAATAAAAAAACAGACTTCTTCAGGACAAAAGTGGCGAAATAAAATATTTCCTATAAAAAATTGATGGACAAAAACAAAAAAAACTTTGAACATATTGGAAAGTGCAACAGTACCGACAACTACATTCCTGTCTTTTAAGCAGACACGCTTCTTCAGCTTCTTCCGAGACACAAGCTCCAATCTCTTGCCAAATTGTTCATCCATAGGTCAATCCGATACACCAGCGTATTCTAGTCTGAGGAGCAGATCTTAAGATATATAGAAAATAATAAATAAGGAACTGTAAAGAAGAAAAAACCAAGGTTTTTAGAAGAAATATACAAAACGGGAATATATAAATCAACAAGATAAAACACAGATAAATATTGGTATATATTGTATTGTAGAAAATAACTACTATACCAGCAGGCAGTAGTTACCGCTAAATTATGATACTTTAGGTATTAAAATCATCAACGTCATCATTCTGGCTTTACAACCCTGCGTGGGTACTAGCCTCGTCAAGAATTTATCTCCAGTCGTCCCTATCCGTCGCCTTCCTCCGCCAACCACGTATTCTCATATTTCTCATGTCTTCATCGATGTTATCAAGAAACCTTGTTCTGGGTCTTCCTCTTCTTCTCTGACCAATATGTCTATTAAGGAGCGTTTTTCTAGTTGGGTCATTTTGTTTCATCCGCATTACACGCCCTATCCACCTCAGACGTCCTATCTTAATATATTTTAAGACATCTGGTTCCTGATATATAAACTTTGAAGTTGTATTATCTTTTCCACACTTCATTGTTATTCACTGCTCCATAGATTCGCCTTAGTACTTTTTTTTGAAACATCCTAACATGTTTTCATTACTTTTTGTTAGAGTCCAGGTCTTTGAACCATATGTTAGGACTTGTCGTATTATTGTTTTGTAGAGTTTAATTTTTGTATTTCTCGATATATTTGTGGATATAAGGAGGAGATTGATCCCAAAATAGCATCTGTTAGCCGTGCAAATTCTGCGGTTTATCTCTGCAGTAGTTTTATTTTCAGTGTTAAGGAGCGCTCCCAGGTATACAAATTCGTTCACTGCTTCGATGACGTCGTTTTCTGTAACAAGTGGTCGTAGGATTTGTGGTTGTGTGCTTATTTTCATATACTTCGTTTTGTTGGTGTTTATTATTAAACTCATTCAACGCCAAAATATGACAAAAATTTATAATATAAAATCACAAGTTGCTCTCAGACTAACAGAAACATGGTGCAAGGAACACTTACTATCTATAAATCCTAAGCATACAGAGATGGTCTTCTTCACCAGAAAAAAAAAAAGAATCTCGGGCTTAATACTCCCAAGGATACTATCTAACCGTTTCTGACGGAGTGAAATACATTGACAGGAAGTTAACATGGAACTACCACTTCGATGGTAGAGCTAAAAGAGCATATATTGGATCTACACTGCTGTCATTAGGCCAATGCTAACTTTCGGAGCTATTGATTGTGCTACACGCAACAGCGATCAACAAACTAAACCATATTCAGCAGATGGTTTGCCTAAATATTACAGGTATCATGAAAACAACACCAACTGCTGCAATGGAGCTGCTCATTGGCATCACCCCTCTAGGCATATATGTCAAAGAGGTGACGCTGGTGACAATGATGTGACTGCGCTCAGTCGGTGCAAACCTCAATGTAGGAATGGGATAATTGAGAACTCGTTTCTGGCAGGGAGAGCTGGATGCGCTACCCCTGCTACAGACAGGCTGTGACTCAGTTAAACCAAAGTTTGTTTTTAACAAACCTTATAAAATCAAAACAAGATAGAATAGCGAGTCAAACGTGAAAAATGCGTATTGCATATAGATTGATGGTTTCAAAATGGAAGAAGGCTCAGGATGCGGGATATATCCAGATCACTGAACCTAAGAATAAAGTAGTGTATGGGCAAAGATGCCAGCGTAGTTCAGGCAGAACTGGCTGGTATCTACATAGCCACAAAAGAGATATCCCAAAAATGTGTAGCCGTGAAAACTATAATAATCTGCACAGATAGTAGACAAGCGCTACTAACCTTGAATAGATCAAGTATCACATCAGGATTAGTAATGGAGTGTCACGAGTCACTCACTCAAGTTTCGGATGGTAATAACATCATCGTGAGGTGGGTTAAAGGACACAATAGGAATAAAGGCAACCGCATTGCTGACCAATTAGCTAGGAAGGCGGCAGGCCTAATACTCTTAGGATCTGAGGATCTTTTTAGTTGGTTAACTACAACAATCGTGGAAATTGACAAATATCACTCCCATATGCAAACCGTGAAAAGATGGGAAGAAGGACAAGGATGTAGACTTGCCAAGGTAACATTAAGCAACCTTGAAAAGTCAGCATCAAAGAAGTATTTGGGAATGACCAGGAGAAACCTATTCTTGACTTGTTGGTTTTTAAACTGGTCATTGTTAACTAAACAAACATTTCCACACACTAGAGCTCATCATAGATATGAAGGAAGTGTGAACGAGAAAACGAAACTGTAGAGCATGTCCTAAGCTCCATCCAGTCCATCTTTTGAGCCGTCGTCCGATACTTCTTTTGCCGATTGGTGACTTATCTCTTGCGATTTTGACGAAGGAGATCCGTGTCGTCAAAATAGCAAGAAATAAGTCACCAATCGGCAAAAGAAGTATAGGACGACCGCGCAAAAGATGTAGTGACATCCTTCCAAAGAGGAATTAATCCGCCAATAAACAAGCAGAATTGCTTATAAAGAGGAAGAAGAAGAAGAAGAAGATGTCCTATGTGAATGCCCGGAGTTATAGTTAATATGAGAGTACGCGTTCGGCGAGCTCTGACCCACACCTGCCCACATAAGGGAGATGTCCCGTGGTGACTTTCCGCCTTCCTAGAGATGGCAGGATGGACAATGAGCTAAGGACGACAGCTTTCTGAGAATTGTGGCGTAAGTGCTGTGAGACTTAACTCGCTCTCTTTACTCTACAGATATAGATATAAACTCGTTTCATCGTATTTCAAATTACAAAAAACCACATACGATTATATTTTCTTATGAACTCAATATTTCGCTGATTCGTTAATAAATTCGACATAGGAATATAAAATCAGGTGTAGACACAATAAATTTTAGTACTATTTAGTGGCAACAATAAAACCACTATTACATATGCTTTGACAGTGACCCTGTACATATAACAATTTACATAACTATTTCCTCTTTTTTAGGAATTCATATTCATATAAATAAAAAACGTAGCCGGAAGTGAAAGATGTCTTCAAATTCTTGTAGGAGTGTTAGTGTTGGTTAATGCACCTGTATTCTCAACGAAGCAAAAATAAATATCATATAACATGCTGTGTTGTAATTTCGAGATCAATCCATTTATAGAGTAGAGGTGAGACATACCTGAACGAATGGATAAGGAGGAGCGATACTGCAGTGGGGATTGAAGGAATCGGTTCTCGTTGTTTCGACTAAGGTTAATAAATTCGTTATTATGGAATTCTAAAATTTAAAAATAAAATTAAAGGTAATCGGTGGTAACAGTCACGTATTAAAGGAACTAATTCCGAATAAGAAGTCAATTTAAACGAATCGAATCTTAAACGGAACGATTTGACCAGCTCTAGATAAAAGCGTGGATAAAAAGTGAAAACGAAAATTGGCCTAAGGCTACACTGTTAAGAACGATCGATCGTACGAGTATAGGCATGCATTTCGGTAACTTTCATTATTTTAACCGGAAAGAACACACCTATCTGAGAAAGTGATTGTGATAAGTCCGAGTATACCATACTTTCAATTAAATATTGATTTCTGCTTTCGATCGAATCTCTTTTGTAATAAGGGATTCTCCACAAGCTGAGATATACCATACATATAAATAATCGCATTGCGCTTAAAAACCCGTAAAACTATTATTTAGAGAAATTGAGTTTAGTTAAAGGATATTATCATTCAGCCAATCGCGTCCACTGCTGAACATAGGCCTTTATCAGTTTCTTTCAATACTCTCTACACTGGGCCGCACGTCGTCGGTCCATCTAGTCGGTGGTCGTTCCCAGCTCCTTTTATAGTTTCTGAGTCTCCATCTTGAACGCCTGATCTTTGCCTGAATTGTTGGTTTATTATGTGATCTGGAAGGCTCATGCCCACCATTGCATGTTCCATGGCTTGTTATGTAACTCTTAGTTTATTTGAGGATCTTTTCTTTGCCTCAGCATTAAAGTCTTTGCTTCATAAGTGTGTACGGGAGATCACATTGGTTATAAATCTTTCGCTTGGGACACATGGGAATTAAAATTCTTAGACTATGGCTTAATTTGCCAAATTCTGCCCATAAAACAAAGAAAAATATCATTATAAAACTATTACCAATTATAAAGTTACACTTAAGTACATACAACTTACAAAACAATAAATAAATCATGCAGTCCTAAAATAACACAGTCCTATAAATGAAATAAAGAGCTTTTAAGTTTATTTTTAAAGATGTTAACACTTACTAGTTGCCGATATGGTGACTTGATACAAGTTGTTCGAGATATTAAATATTCTGTTTAATAAGAAGTTCACCCTGGACCTTGCAGCAGTCTGTTTCCTCTTAAATTTGCAACGATAGCCTTTTAATCTTTCGTCTGGTTCTAAAGTGAATATGGTGTTTAGGTTTCCAAAATTATATTTTAAAATACGGAAGGACATAATTGGGTCACCTCGAAGACATCGCTGCTCGAATGTCGTAAGATGAGCCATTGATAGGCTATCTTCATAATTAGGTCTTACACGGCCGTATGGCAGTCTCGTGGCTTTACGCTGGACATTTTCAAGTAGGATTTTATCGCAACTGAGATACTATGTGATCAGACCAATTTAAGTCACTATTAATTATCACTCCGAGATTGTTGTGTGAGGTTACTGAGTTTAAGGGAAGTCCATTAATAAAGTACTATAGTGATGGGTTATTTTTGCCGATGTGTAGCACAACGCATTGTTCAATGGTAAGCGGAAGTAACCATTCTGAGGACCATTCGAATATTCAAGATCGTGTTGAAGAACAGGGTTCATACGTGTTTATCTATACATTCTGTTTCTCTGCATACTGTCTGCAGCATTGTGTGTGTAAAAGTGTAGGAGTATTCGCAGTATAGGGATTTGTCTGTATTTACCTTTCAGAAAGTTTACCTCCCTTAGGTTCGGGATCAACATCTTAGTTCACTGGGTGTTCTTTCGTGCTGTTTCACTCTTCTTGCCGTCTTTCCATTGATCTTTCACTTTTTTCTTTCTTTATGGCTGTAGTCAAATGCTTTCTTCTCTCATAGAGATGTCTTCTTTCTACTGCTAACACATGCAGAGGAACGCAACCACCGGTAGGTGTCCACAAGGCCTCTAGGCGCATGCTACTCGCAACAAACTCGTTCTGTCCACTTGCATCATCAGCCCCTTGTAGGTCGGTATCTCTACCGCTCCACTCCAGACTGCGTCAATTGTGCTCTTCCCTTTGCAGAATCCGAACTGTCTCGGGGATAAGCCTCCTAATCTCTCAATCGTGTTGTCGATTCTCCTCGCAGCATCCTCTCGTACAACTGACCGATGTATGGGAGGAGACATATGGGGCGATACTTCCGCCCATTTTTGGGAAGCAGTACCAACCTTGATGTCCTCCAAGCATCAGGAAATGTCTGTGCTTCAAGCAATTCATAAATGTGCCTAAAAAACCATAATCTGATAGCTCCATATACATCGGTATCTGAATCGACGTTTATCATGGAGAAAACAAATATTCGCCAAGCGCAAGCAACTTTACCTTAAGTTGAACAAAATGTATTGGCTTATTCACCGCAAATCACAACTTTTATTATACAACAAAATACTATTATACATAACCATCATAAAATCATCAATCATCAAACTTATCAATTTTACAAGGATTCCAAAATAAAGTGTAGCTAGCTATCGTATTGAAAATAGACAGACGTGGAGGAACATTGGGAAAATTAGCTAATATCTTCATGATATCACGAAACCTGCATTAACAACTAAGAAGGAAAAGCTATCGTTGCCCTACTACGGCTCCAACGAAATTATCCAGTATGACATTCTTTCAGAATCCGTGAAGAATATTATTCATCAATTTAGTGTCAGTTACAGTGAAAGAGTGTCAGTGCTTCCAAACTGGTTAGTCACCTAACTAAACGTGTCAGATGTCAATGAGGTCCGAAGGCTAAAATATCTATTGCCATCCGACCTGCCTTTAGCAGACAGATAAGTTTAGATTTTAAGACAAATTCATAAAAAAATGTAGACTTAGATTTAATTAATTCTAAAGGTGAGAGTGGAGTGACACTCTGCATGTCATCAATCCTCTTCATAAAAAAACGCTTATTGTCCTTCGACAGAGAAGTTACAAAAAACACTGGAACGGACAACAAACAAATAGAAAGAAGAGTTATAACAGCGAAAAAAGCAACATCTTGTCTCAATGTCATTCTCTCTCTTTAGTTTCATCCCTCGTGGAGTATTGGGCGCTTATGCGTTTCTTGGCCAAAAGAGTAACATTGCTGACTGGCTTGATCAGCGCACAATCTCATTCAAAATATTAAAAATATTAAAAAGAAAAGTAAATTTAATATAGATGAAACTTTCATAAAAAGCAGTTTATTATATGGATCTGAGAATTGGAGACTTACAGAGAAATATAAAAAATGATTAGAATCTGTTGAAATGGATACAATCAGAAGATTACTCCGAAATTCAAGAAAAAATAGGATTAAAAATAATACCACTAAATAAATTATGTGTATTGAAGATCGATGATATCGAGAAAAAATAGTTGAATGGTATGGACATATACACGTAGGCCAGAAACAAGACTCCTTAAACACATAATGAACTGAAGTAGTGGAACAAAAAATAAATATAGAAGAAGAAGAAGTTTCCTAGAATGTTATTTAATTTCCCGAATGAGGTCCATGTTAGACGAATGCGTTTATTTGAAGCGTCTTTGAACAGGTGCATTTGACTAGCGCCTGTGGCGCACTCATGGACCATGAACTACCTCGATTTTTTATCTATTATACTGAATTATTTAAGAAAAGTTGTTTACCCCAAAGTTAGGCAGAGCTTGAATTTGTCCGTTTTTAATAATTTTTGTTAGTATTATATGTTAATTGGTCGATGGTTTTAACGATAAAAAGTCCAGAAGGTCTTGCAGAATAATAGCAATAACTCATGGAGTATTGCTGTTTTTGGACTGAAATTCAATTCTGCAGTACGCCATGGCATTATAAAGTCCATTTTAGATGACACTGTAATTGTTTTATGTGATATAGATAACAGTAAAATGCAAATTAAACTAAATTTGTCAAAGAAGAATAAAAATAAGTAATCTCATTCTAAAATTACCTTGGATTAGCTTCATTATTAACTTTTTTCGTGCACTCTTGTGGATCAGAAAGGGAAAAAAGCGAATAGACCTCGACGAACAAAATCAACAAACAACGATGTGTCAAATACTTCTGGACATGATAAGTGTAGCATAATTGATCAAGAAGTTTTTTCGTCTTCAAGCGATAGTGAAGATAAAAGTTCAAGTGACGTTGAAACGGCACAACATGTGACTCAAAGTAACAATGTTTTTGACAGTAACAAAGTAATTGCGCACGATGCAACTTGGAATTTGTGTAATGAAAAAAGAATAGATCAGTATAATAACACTAAATATAAACAAAAATTAAATACTGACAAGTTCAGAACATGACAGAATTAGATTTTTTTGTTATTTTTTCCTTTCTCTTGCTACAAATAAAAATTTAGATCCAACCAAAAAGATAAATGTCTTTGTACTGCCGAAATTTTTTAAGTCCTGCTGGAAGGACACATCATATAAACATCGTTGAGTTCTTCTGACAGGACATAATCTTTTTCCAACTGTCCTGCCGGAAGAGCCTTCTAGCCACTGGCCGTTCTATCATTAAAGTGATTGGTTGGCTTCTATTTTGTGAAGTAATATTATAATTATCTGATAAGTACATGAATGTAATGTAGTTCTTCATACAATTATTTGATTAAATTCATGGGTTTATTTCGGTTGTTCGTTATTGTAGTGGCTTTCTTTGTATCTGAGTACTTAGTTGTGTATTTGTATCAAGTTATAGTTGTAGATATTACTGATATAAAAATATTAATCTCGTTTATGTAGCCACACCTCTTTCACACGTAACAATTGTTTCTTTTAACTTATTTCTTAAATAAGAGTATTTTAAAAATAATACATCTCACTGATTTCTCAGTACCGTACTAATCATATTATTGAGAGTAATTAGATATTACTTGTTGCTATTGGTATGTTGATTTAACGGGCACGTCAGTTACGTACAGTTACTTGCGTATTACTTCTATTAACTGTAAGGAAGCCCTAATGCTTGAAGGTTCAGTGGTCTCATGAGGTATTGCTTCGTTATTCTTTGTCTTTGCATAAAAAACTTTTAGCAATCTAAAAATAAGTTTGAAAATGTGCACAAAATAGATGACAGATACTGTCTAATAGCATTAATCAATGGAGAAAAAAAGGAAATACAAATAATATAAAGAAATACAAAATAAGAGACATTCCGAATAAGAGAATATTTCTAAATAATGAAGTAACGAAGGAAGAAAGAATACCGCAAAAATTTACTAAAATACAAAAGGAGAAAGGAAAAGAAACAAGAATGGGTAACAATAAGGTCACTACAAACAAAAATGAATGAAGTTGGGATAAGATAAAGGAAAAAATGGTAAAGTTTACCATTACAGTGGTGCAAAAAGTAATACAAAAATAAAACAAGCAAACAAAAATACCCACTGAGAACATCAAAAGGATGCAAAAATAAAGAAGCTGGAGAAAGTAGGAAAAGAGATAAACAAGTTATGATATAGATGTCACAACAGTACAAGAAATTAGATGCAAAGGTTTCCATGCACAAAACAAATTATTACATAGACGCAAGACGCTAAGAATAAAACAGGAGGAAATAGATTCTTAGTAGTAAATGTATATTATGAATTATGATGAATTTCACAGGAAATATCGACTTTTTTGATGCAAAAAACATTGATTTTTTGGGAGCACACTCAATTTTTTTATTCTTTAGTACTCAAAACTGAAGAAAAAATAGTGCTGTCACCCGAAACGAGGATAATCGTGCTTTTTTGCGAGATTCTGTAGAATCTGTTCAAAAGCACCTACCAACAGTTTTAAAAAATAAAAATGAAGATCTGTTTTATACGTTTAAAATAATGCTTTAGTTCTTTTCTTCATTCGCAATGTCTCGAATGCCTCAATTATCTCGGAAACGGCTTGCACGATTTTTATAGATTTTGGTGTGTAAGAAATAGTTTTGTGTTTGAAACTGAAGGAAAAAATAGTGCCATCACCGGAAACTAGGGTAATTAAGTTTTTTTGCGAGATTTAAAATATTGGATGAACAAAATAATAGTGATTTTTGAGTGTAAAATTTTCGCGAATTAAAATCACTGTAGAAACTGTTCAAAAGCACCTACAAAAATTTGTAAAAAACAAAAATGAAAGTCTGTTTTATAATTTTAAAATAATGCTTTTGTTTTTATCTTTAATCACAATCTACCGGGTGAGTTTTAAGTATGGAATGCCCAATTATCTTGGAAACGGCTGGCACGATTTTTTTTATAGATTTTGGTGTGTAAGAAATAGTTTTGTGATTAAAACTGAAGGAAAAAATAGTGCCACCACCCGAAACTAGGGTAATTAAGTTTTTTGCGAGATTTAAAATATTGGATGAACAAAATAATAGTGATTTTTGAGTGTAACATTTTCGCGAATTAAAATCACTGTAGAAACTGTTCAAAATCACCTACAAAAATTTCTAAAAAACAAAAACGAAGGTCTGTTTTATAATTTTAAAATAATGCTTTTGTTTTTATCTTTAATCACAATCTACCGGGTGAGTTTTAAGTATGGAATGCCTCAATTATCTTGGAAACGGCTGGCACGATTTTTATAGATTTTGGTGTGTAAGAAATAGTTTTGTGATTGAAACTGAAGGAAAAAATAGTGCCACCACCCGAAACTAGGGTAATTAAGTTTTTTTGCGAGATTTAAAATATTGGATGAACAAAATAATAGTGATTTTTGAGTGTAAAATTTTCGCGAATTAAAATCACTGTAGAAACTGTTTAAAAATCACCTACAAAAATTTCTAAAAAACAAAAACGAAGGTCTGTTTTATAATTTTAAAATAATGCTTTTGTTTTTATCTTTAATTACAATCTACCGGGTGAGTTTTAAGTATGGAATGCCTCAATTATCTTGGAAACGGCTGGCACGATTTTTATAGATTTTGGTGTGTAAGAAATAGTTTTGTGATTGAAACTGAAGGAAAAAATAGTGCCACCACCCGAAACTAGGGTAATTAAGTTTTTTTGCGAGATTTAAAATATTGGATGAACAAAATAATAGTGATTTTTGAGTGTAAAATTTTCGCGAATTAAAATCACTGTAGAAACTGTTCAAAAGCACCTACAAAAATTTGTAAAAAACAAAAATGAAAGTCTGTTTTATAATTTTAAAATAATGCTTTTGTTTTTATCTTTAATCACAATCTACCGGGTGAGTTTTAAGTATGGAATGCCCAATTATCTTGGAAACGGCTGGCACGATTTTTTTTATAGATTTTGGTGTGTAAGAAATAGTTTTGTGATTAAAACTGAAGGAAAAAATAGTGCCACCACCCGAAACTAGGGTAATTAAGTTTTTTGCGAGATTTAAAATATTGGATGAACAAAATAATAGTGATTTTTGAGTGTAACATTTTCGCGAATTAAAATCACTGTAGAAACTGTTCAAAATCACCTACAAAAATTTCTAAAAAACAAAAACGAAGGTCTGTTTTATAATTTTAAAATAATGCTTTTGTTTTTATCTTTAATCACAATCTACCGGGTGAGTTTTAAGTATGGAATGCCTCAATTATCTTGGAAACGGCTGGCACGATTTTTATAGATTTTGGTGTGTAAGAAATAGTTTTGTGATTGAAACTGAAGGAAAAAATAGTGCCACCACCCGAAACTAGGGTAATTAAGTTTTTTTGCGAGATTTAAAATATTGGATGAACAAAATAATAGTGATTTTTGAGTGTAAAATTTTCGCGAATTAAAATCACTGTAGAAACTGTTTAAAAATCACCTACAAAAATTTCTAAAAAACAAAAACGAAGGTCTGTTTTATAATTTTAAAATAATGCTTTTGTTTTTATCTTTAATTACAATCTACCGGGTGAGTTTTAAGTATGGAATGCCTCAATTATCTTGGAAACGGCTGGCACGATTTTTATAGATTTTGGTGTGTAAGAAATAGTTTTGTGATTGAAACTGAAGGAAAAAATAGTGCCACCACCCGAAACTAGGGTAATTAAGTTTTTTTGCGAGATTTAAAATATTGGATGAACAAAATAATAGTGATTTTTGAGTGTAAAATTTTCACGAATTAAAATCACTGTAGAAACTGTTCAAAAGCACCTACAAAAATTTGTAAAAAACAAAAATGAAAGACTGTTTTATAATTTTAAAATAATACTTTTGTTTTTATCCTTACTCACAATCTACCGGGTGAGTTTTAAGTATGGAATGCCTCAATTATCTTGGAAACGGCTGGCACGATTTTTATAGATTTAGGTGTGTAAGAAATAGTTTTGTGATTGAAACTGAAGGAAAAAATAGTGCCACCACCCGAAACTAGGGTAATTAAGATTTTTGCGAGATTTAAAATATTGGATGAACAAAATAATAGTGATTTTTGAGTGTAAAATTTTCGCGAATTAAAATCACTGTAGAAACTATTCAAAAGCACCTACAAAAATTTGTAAAAAACAAAAATGAAAGTCTGTTTTATAATTTTAAAATAATGCTTTTGTTTTTATCCTTAATCACAATCTATCGGGTGAGTTTTAAGTATGGAATGCCTCAATTATCTTGGAAACGGCTGGCACGATTTTATAGATTTAGGTGTGTAAGAAATAGTTTTGTGATTGAAACTGAAGGAAAAAATAGTGCCACCACCCGAAACTAGGGTAATTAAGTTTTTTTGCGAGATTTAAAATATTGGATGAACAAAATAATAGTGATTTTTGAGTGTAAAATTTTCGCGAATTAAAATCACTGTAGAAACTGTTCAAAAGCACCTACAAAAATTTGTAAAAAACAAAAATGAAAGACTTTTTTATAATTTTAAAATAATGCTTTTGTTTTTATCTTTAATCACAATCTACCGGGTGAGTTTTAAGTATGGAATGCCTCAATTATCTTGAAAACGGCTGGCACGATTTTTATAGATTTTGGTGTGTAAGAAATAGTTTTGTGATTGAAACTGAAGGAAAAAATATAGCCACCACCCGAAACTAGGGTAATTAAGTTTTTTTGCGAGATTTAAAATATTGAATGAACAAAATAATTGTGATTTTTGAGTGTAAAATTTTCGCGAATTAAAATCACTGTAGAAACTGTTCAAAAGCACCTACAAAAATTTGTAAAAAACAAAAATGAAAGAATTTTTTATAATTTTAAAATTATGCTTTTGTTTTTATCTTTAATCACAATCTACCGGGTGAGTTTTAAGTATGGAATGCCTCAATTATTTTGGAAACGGCTGGCACGATTATTATAGATTTTGGTGTGTAAGGGTCTTGTGATGCGATCTTGATCTGTTTTTATCAAATAGCTAAGCGTTTGGCCCTATTTTCTAGCAGCTTCAGATTCCTGGTGCATGAAGGTGTTAACTGTATATATCATTACATAAACTCAGCGGAAGAAGGCGTTAAAAGCAGTTAACACCTTCTTTCACTTGTCACGCGAAATATAACCTATACAAAGATCACACAAGTGTCATTACTGTGACAGCACGTATTTTGTGGCGACAGCGTTCGTAAAATTACTTATTAAAAAAAGTGAAAACTATAGAAATAATATAAAAATATCGTGGAAGAATGTCATTAAGAAGTCAAAAAACTGCGAACGATTCAATAAAAATGATAAAGATAACCTCAAATTTTTCGAAAATTCGGATAGTGACGATTTAGGTAAGTTTTTTTATTAGATGATGAAGATATCTATACGTTAAATACTTTTTGTTACCCGACATTTTGATCATTTGAATGAAGGGGCAGATACAATAACGAGTTAGAGTCTATTCGGAAAAGAAAATCTAGTCAGATATATAAAGGCCAATAGACTCAGATGGGCAGGGCATGTGATACGCAGTAACGACAATCGCCTTATAAACAATGTGTTCTGGGAAAGGCCAGAGGGAAGAAGGCCTGTAGGGCGGCCTAGAAAAAGGTGGAAAAATGCAGTCAAAGAAGATCTAGAGAAAATGGGAGTGCGATAATGAGAATTACTGACACAGGACCGACAAACATGGAGGGCAATAGTAAACGCGGCAAAGACTCACGAAGAGTTGTAGCGCCATTGATGATGATGATGATGATGACATTTTGATCAAGTATTAATTTTTTTATAGACGTTCATTATGAATACGTGTCATCTGATAATAATGTGAAATTAAGCGATGAAAATAGCATAGAAGTTCATGGAGTTAATGTGATTGCGAATGCAAATCAAACAGAAAGTGACTTATGATTTTGATTCTCCCAAGAAAAAATTTAATCTGTGTAATATTTTCCACAAGGTTTTCCGTCCTATGTGAATTTTCGTCTTCCTCTAAAATCCTTATAATGTTGTCAAGTGTTGGGAGGCCTCTTTGTTAAAATAAAAGTAATTTACTGTTCTTAGTGTTCGTCTTATTATATTTTGCATATTTTTATCAATGTCAAGTGGTTTTATACCTATTGATTTTTTAGGAGGTGCTATATTTGCATTTTTCCTCTTGGCAAGAAGCTTGTAAAAAGTAGATTCACTCACTCTTATGATATTGGTACATGTTAGGGCCATCATTCTAACAGTAGCCAGCTGTAAGCTTGTTGTACAACAGCATCATGCACATTTAACCCTACCCTCTTGGTAAATGTCATTATCAAATTTCGGAAAATTTTAATTGTATTGTAGGGATTATCGGATAATGAATAGTAAATGCTTTATAAGTGTTTCTTCTGAGGATTGACCACCACGGGCCAGGTCGATGTAGCACAAGACTTGAGCAGTCTCGACGTACCACGGGCCATGTATCAGTCCCTATAAATTCAGGCAATATACTTGCACAATTACTTAACTCATAGAGATCTATGTTCAATTTTTGTTACCTGTATTTCAGATGGAGTATTTATATTATAGTAAATAAATTCCTTCTCTGAACTTTTAGCATGCTGTCAATTATTAAGAAATAAATTATATTAATAAATGGAAACAAAACCAAATACGTGGGATAAATCAAAAAGGATTTTTTAAAATGAAAATTTACAAATTTAAAGTAGTCCACTTTAACTACCTAGGAGTATTAATAGGAAAAATAACTAAGGATATAATGCATGAGAGATTTAAGAAGGGTACTAAAGCTTTCGGAAGATATAAATAACCACTTAAATCCAAAAATATTAGCCGGTAAACTAGAATCAGAATATACAAGATGGCAATCAGACCAGTATTCACTTACGCAATTACTTAGGCGTCAACATGGTATTTTAACAAAAAGAATGTAACCGTGTAAATGATTACATTGAGAACTTTATAATCATATTGATTAAACAACCAAACATATTTTTTATTATTAATAATATAAAAGAAAATCGTACTCCAATGATAGGGATATAATTCAAGCTTCAATGACATTTCAGGGATTGGCATAAATGCTACAGTGTTGCCGACAATGTATAATCTAATAGTAAGAATTTTGTTTGTATATTTTGATTTGTTTATACAATTTGATTCACAATATATAGTTTTAATGAACTGATTATTGATATGTATTGTGTGAAAAAAATCATCAAGGGGACTTATGGAAATTCCTAACGTTGCAGTAAAGAGAACTTTATGTTTATGAAATTATATTGCAGAGAAGGAAGCATCTTGATATAAGTTTGTTTTCATTGATGAAACATGGATCTTTCAAAATGGAACAATAGGTCGTTCATGGCAAAATGATGACAAAAGAAATGTCAGAATTACAGAAACAAATGGTACAAGGTTAATTATATATTATTATATCAGCATTGGGTTTATTAAGTTTATAAAAGTTTTCATTTTTTTACAGATGTATTATAATATAATCAATGCTGGTAGTCAGGATTGATTTATTGACGGTGCACAAGCAAAATATTTTTCAGAAACCAAACTATCTGTCTGATTAGAATGGAAAAAAGAATAACGATAACTTTCTACACTGTTTCGAAGAGCAGTTGTTAAAGTACATCCTTTGATAATTATTATGGACAATGATTCATATCATAGCATGTTGCTACCAGTGGCGGCTGGTGTGGTAAAATTTTGGGTAGGCCAAGCCAGCAAATTACATACTAGATATAATAGTGTAATCAGTGACGGATCCAGAGGGAGGGGTCACGGGGTCATGACCCCCCCCCTCTAACTAATTTTTTAATGATTTCTCTGTTCATTTTAACGTCTGCGTTGTATCTAATTTTTGCGATTTTTGATTTTTCATCTAACAAATCGCGAACAGAAAACACCCTCTTCTGTACATCCTTAATTAAAGGACAGGAAATTACTTAAATGTTCCTTGCAACTGGAATGTTTTTTAAGGATGCAGGCATATTTTTTAAATCAAAGTATCCTTCACAATTCCATACACATTTCTTATTAGAAAATAACAAACACGGCCAACAATATAGTCTGTTTTTCATAATACTTCCAGAAAACCATTTGTAGACATCATACCAAGAGCAATTAAAAGTACGCACCTTTTTCCCATCTTATTGGTAAATACGCAATGTTGGAGTAGGCCTTTCATTCATAAAAATTTTTTTTCTATCATTTTTATGTATCAGTTATAAAACTATCTCACGTATATAAGTTGCATACAATCAGGCGATATAGAAATCATGCAAATGAGATTTTTTTTCTTCGAATTTTATGAATTTTTTAAAATTTATTTGGGCAACTGTGCGCTTGTTTGCAATTGTGTTGTTTGTTTAAAAATATGTTACAATTATAGATTATGTTACATATTTTTTTATCATAATTTAAAATAAAATTTATATTACAATTCGATAATTACGTTACAAGTGACAACGATGGTCGGTGTTAGGCCCGATCGTCTGGTGCCTAAACAGCAAGCATAAACACGACAATATAAATCGTTGTCCGGCAAGCTGCTTAACTTCAAACGCTTTTTGTACGGGGATCTTATGTGAGCTGGGTCGGCCAGTTCTGATCGGGCCTATTAATGATATTTAAAATGCCTGAATACGATTCGATGCTTTCTGTGGTAATATAATAACATAGTTGTTTTAACGGACGCTAATGTATTGAGTGATTTAGTACATTTAAAAGTTATTTACATGCATTAACATAATTTTTGAATATATGTTTTTCAATTTTAAAGCTCTTAAAATTATTGGGTAGGCCCGGCCTATCCTGCCTACCCCCAAAAGCCGCCACTGGTTGCTACATAAAACGATAAATTTAACCTCAAAATAATTCTTTTTTAGAAATAAGCCACCGCGTGCATATAGCATGGATTTTCTTTACCTTATGGGTGTGTCTGGTTAATGATATTATTGAAGAATAAGTTAATATTTGAGATAACTTTAAAAATGGTAGTTTATACCTCGAGACCGATTATTAGCTTTTGGTGCACTTCTCAGTTTATTTTGGAGGGTCTCCTCAGAATGAAATTCGATTAGATTCTCCCTAATGCTATCCAACCCATTTTCTGAAATCAGTTGAGCTTTCTTTCCATTTTACATTCTTCCAATTATGTCCATTTATTTTACAATATCCCTTCTTTCTTTAATATACCATTTTCTATTTACTTTTTGTCACACTGGCTTTCCCAGTAATTTCTAATGTCTAATTTCTCCCTAATTTAGATGCAATATTGCATAGTAAAAGTTATTGATTTATTTACAGTGCCTCAATATTTGAGTTTTAAAATTTATACATTTTGGTGTTATCTTTCATAATATTATGGATTAAACGTATCTTTTTCCCGTTTTCCACATTATTAAACAGTGAAAAAGAAATTTTAAAAATGTGATTATTTTCTTCATTTTAAAAATCCAATGGACTAGTGTATTCTTAAATAGTCGACATTTTGAAAATTTCTCACAATTATTTACCTTTCTAATGTTTTGGCAACTCTGTGGGGTTCTGACGTAGTAAATCTTGAATGAAGTAACAATATTTTGTATTAAAAAACATATATCATTATTTTTTCATGAATAAACTTCTTATATATCATACAATTGTCCGAATAAATGTTTATTTTAAAGTGGAAAATAAATACGCATGTGATAACAATCTTTGATAGATCATCAGGAAACACTTTCTACTACCGAATTCGAAACCTCATATAAATGGGCATTGGAATGAACGACTCTCACCTATGCCTCTAACAAGCAAGTTCTAAAAGGCAATAATGGGGAAGATGTCGCATATATGGTTTGAACGCTATTAACGTTCTCATATTAATTTATTCTTTAGCGACCTACACAAGAGGTAAGACACAAATAGAAATAAGAAAAAAGTAAAACTAATC
Organism: Diabrotica undecimpunctata; assembly: GCF_040954645.1. NCBI lineage: Eukaryota > Metazoa > Arthropoda > Insecta > Coleoptera > Chrysomelidae > Diabrotica > Diabrotica undecimpunctata. The sequence continues at coordinate 68,056,744 of NC_092812.1, read as the reverse complement.
TAGGCGGAAAAGTATTACTTTTATAGAAGTTTTACAAACACTTTTTTATAATCAAAGAATTTCCTGAAATTGTTTCTTTTGGTATTAGAAAATACGTTGATTACATACTATCTGATATTAGACACTTATATAATTATGTATTTTTATAATCTTAGTCAAATTACCTATGTACTATGAGGAGTATAATAATAATCATAGACCAATAAAAAAATCCGAATGTGTAAATATATGACCCTGGTGTTCCCCCTTCTTCTTCTTCTTCTTCGAATGGCGCTACATACCATATTGAGCCTTGGATTCCTGTAATTTCTGCCTCTAATATAGACTGTCCCACGCTGCTCGCCACCGAGTTCCGATGTTCAGCAAATTGTGAATTTCCGCTACCACTTTGTTCTCCTATATTTTCGGTGGCCTCCATTTTGGTCTTTTGCCCTGCATTTTACACTCAAGGCTTTTTGGTAATCGTTCATCGTTCATCTTCATCACTTAACCAATCCAGCGAAGTTTTTTTAGAGTCTGCGCGCGCGTGTGTGTTGTGTGTGTATGTGTGTGTGTTTTTTGGGTAGAAAATACATTTGCATCATTAGGACTAGATGTACTGCCTGGTATTTAGGACTCTATGTTACAATACCGACTAAAACCGTTCACCTTCTTTTGCCTCTGTTTCCTCGCGGATCTACCGTAAGGCACGGGGGGGGGGATCTAGCTATTGCTCTTTCATATTTTTGAAGTCATTGCTTCTCTCCTCTAACCGCCTCCATTTTCAGCACTCCTCCTTTCAATGCAGCGAAGATCCTAGAGAACTTCCATCGCGAATGTGCTAATTGAATCCCAAGCTGCCTTCAATGAAAGTTTTCTGGTTGATAACTGCTTCCAGAGTAATACGTAGCAAGTTGAAACGAGAACATGCAAAGAACACGTGTTCCGCGTCTTCACTGACCACGAGATAGGATGGGCACTCTGAAGAATCGTCATGTTTAAAGCAATAAAGATATGCTCGAAAACAACCATATCCTGAGAGCATCAGCGTCAGATAGTAGTTGACCTAGTAGTTGTTGTTAACTCTCTTTGCCGATAAAGGGTCTTCCTCTCTTCAGCTAGTACTCCACTGGGTAGCATCCCGGCTATGGGGATATAAATTGCACCCTGAGATATTGTGCGGTATGTGCTGGCAAATTCTTAAAGCGCTCAGATAATATACTGATGCGACCTCACTGTGATTCCTGGGTTCCGAGGGGTCAGCCCAAATTGATACTCCGTACGTTGATACTGACGTTACTAATGACGACAATAACTTCCTCTTACTTTGTTTTAGGCTAACTACATTCAGCAAGGCTGCTCTTACTACTGACATTTTAGCATTGACATGCTCCACTTGCTGCTTGAAGCTGAGTCTAGCATCAATCAGCACTCCCAAATACCGAAGGAATGGTTGTGATATGATTTCATGTTCTTTAATACTCAGTGTTACGGTTTCCACCTGTTTCTGAGGTTTAGACTATGTTCATTCACTGGCAGATTCTCTCGAAGATGACGTTGAACGTGAGATTTATTTCGTCAAGGTGCTTTGTGACGATCACCACAGCCACGGCATCGGCATATGCCATGAGCCTAGCATCCCTTGGTAATTCTAGCTTTAGCAACCCATTATAAATAATATTTCACAAAAGAGGGCCTAGCACAGAGCCCTGTGGTACTCCTCCAGTAATTTTATATTCTTTTGGACCAGACTTTGTGTCATACTTCTAAAGTCGATCAATGAAGTAACTAGTCACTATCCTTCTTAGATAAGCCGGTACCCGTATTTTGGTTATTGCAATTCCAGTTGGCGAAGTTGAAAGCATATTTGATATCCAATATGGTTACCAGACAATACTTCTTCGTACCCCTCTTCCACCTGGTCTCTGCCATAGCCACCTTAGCTGTGTTAACGACAAGATTAATCGCATCTAGTGTTGAGTGCCCTTTTTAGAAAACCATACTGACTGCTGCTTCGATTCTTTGATGGCCTATTCTTTCTAATATCTTGCCAGCTGTATCCAGCAGACAGAGCGGACGGTAAGATGTGTGTGTGTGTGTGTGTGTGTGTGTGTGTGTGTGTGTGTGTGTGTGTGTGTGTGTGTGTGTGTGTGTGTGTGTGTGTGTGTGCGTGTGCGTGTGCGTGTGCGTGTGCGTGTGCGTGTGTGCGTGTGTGTGTGTGTGTGTTTTCGAATTTTCTTGTTTCTTTTTAACATGTTTGATCTGCCAGTTGTGCTAAATAAAAATATATATATTTTCATTAAAATATTGATACAATCCTTCATTTACTATACTCCTATTACAGGTCAAATGTTTATATACAGCAAACGATGCACCATATACCTATATAACTAATTCTTTTTCTCTTTATGCTCTCTCTTACATATAGCATTACATATGTAATGATTGTGCAGACTGACTCCTATATAAACTTTTAACGACGACCGCGTGTATAGAAGTATAACTTCTACCGGCAGTCCCACTGGACTGCCACACCCGTTTTTTTTATTGTAAACCCTTTAACATTATTCATTGTATCATTCTGCTTTTATCTTGTTTTTGCATATGGTATTTGTTGCTGTGTTTAATTAATACTCTTGTCATTAATTATTTCCAATGTAAATCCCTATCTAATTTGTCTCTTTTGATTAAAGTTGTGTTATTTCTTTGTCGTAGTTCTGCTTGGTGTTCTCTGTTCGCCGGTAACAATACGGTAATTTAATCAATGATGTTTGCTACTTTCTTCTTTTGTACTTCTAGTATGGAGTCATCTCCTCAACTTGCGTAGTTGAATTAATAATTTGAGGGCACTATTTTCTCTGCCTTCTGAATTACGTGAGCTGTGTTGAAAATTCTGCACCCATCTGGATATTGCACAGTCACACATGTTATCTCCTTCCAGTCCACCTCTCGTCCTATAAATTACTTTGCAGTGTGAACTTTGGTATGGAAAAGAAGTATAACTTGTGAATCAATTTACTACAAAGTTAAGCTGCAAAAATGAATGAGACAAGACACAATTTTTAACCTAAACGATAAAAATATGCAGTGGTATAGACTATTCTAAAGTAGCCAAAAGAACTGGAATATGAGTGTATGGGCCAAACAAAATGCTAAGCATTTATTAAAGCGAGAACTCACGCTGCTGGAAGATCCTTCCAATTTAACTTGGACAAAAAGATCGGGAATAAGATATATCCGATAGTCAAGCAGCTAAAATCACTGAAATCAGATGAGATCAGCTCCAAAGTAATATGGGAATGCTGAGGCAAATGAAATACTATAAGCAAGGAAAATTTAGTTGCTGTCCTATAAATTTTGGTACATACAAATGAAATTACCGACTGATTAACCAAAAGAGGTACAAGACACCATTTATTCTACCGAAGCCATTTTGCAAAAGTAGTAACAGATTAATTCTGGAAGAGTGGATTCATTCGAAGAGAAGTGGATCACAAAAGATCTAAACATTGGGGAGACTTTGGAGAGAAGAATTTGGATTAAAATTATTTTTAGTGAAATTTAACCATACATTTTTTTTCCTTTTTGGATCTTGACCTATTCAAGAACTCTTCTCCATTCTGATCTATTTCGCGCTTTGCTTTTCCAGTTTTTATTTTTAATATTGTGATATTTTGTTTATTTATTTCTTACGTCCAAAATCCTGCTTCTTATTTTGTAGTTATCGTTAAATCAGTCCGGCTTTCTTTTTTTAAACATTTCAGGTTCATTTGAACTGTTAATTTTTTCTAGAAGGACGTAGTTAAACTTTAGTCTAGCCTTATATTTTTCGGAAGACCATTTCTCCCGCTCTCGTGCGCTCAGATCCTGTTTTCCACTGGGATTGGTTACCCCAGTATTCGACAGGGTTGCTTAGGGATCACCATGAGAAGGTGAGAGTCGGAATTGAGTAGGATAATCTAGGATAAAATGACGCTAGTTGGATACCGTGTTATATTGCGAAATAAAAAATATTGAATTAGTTTAAATAAAATAGTAATTCGTATTTTAACAGAAATATTTATAGGTCATTATCTACTGCGAGAGCACCTGAAAACATTGAAGGTAGCAGATGTGGTTAATTCTGTGAGGTAGATGATGAAACATCTGAAGTGGAAATCGAAACATCAAAATAAACTTTTTTTAAATTAAAATTTATAAAATTTTAAAGTAAAATTGTGGCTTGCTTATCCCCAGTAAAAATAAACAGTGAATTGTACTAACATGGCACAAGAAAATAGCTTCGGAATAGTTTGTGCATCAATTAAAAGTTTATGCTCATTTGGTAAATAGAAACTAAATTGTCTAATTTGTGTGATTCTTTTTAAGTAATAACAATAAATAATTAAGTAATTATTACTCAACAAAAATATAGTTGCAACAACGAAATGACAAAATTTGCAAGCAGTTGCTTGTTTTTTGTTTGGAATACTTGTGAAATATAGACACATTCCTGCCTAACTGACAATTTTGATGTAGTTGAATAATATATTTAATGATTTTTGTTACTTAAAATGGTTAAACAGAAGAAATGCAAAAAAAATAAGAAAATTCATTCATGTTGACCCAGTTCAGTTGTCGCAATGGAATGTGAACTAGAGACGCATTGTTCAGTTTAAACGTACTAACGCAACGATGCTTGCATGTGAACAAAGATGTGTATGCATGCTTTATAGATTATGAAAAAGTGTTCGATAGGGTTAACAACTCATGGCAATCTTAAAACACAAACAAATAGATAAACGAGATATAAGAATTATAGAAAATCTATATAATAACCAGAGGTAATAAATAATCAGAGGTAAGGAAATGGTGCATTCTTGCTCCGTACTTACTATTTAACTTGTACTCTAAAGAGGTCGTGAGACTACGAGAATTACAGTAAACAGAATCCCTATTAACAACCTTAGATTTACAGACGATACTGTGTGCTTAGCGGAGAATATTGATGATCTTCAAAGAATATTCCAAAAATTATATACGGCTTTTCTAAACTATGGCTAAACATGAATCTAGACAAAACAAAGTTTCTCGTATTTACCAAGAGACCAAATAATAATGCTCAACTCATTATTACTAACCAAAATATGAAACGCATTCAAAAATACAAGTATTTTGGAACGCTAATAAAAGATAATAATGATTTTTTGTTAGAACTAAGAACACGAATTAAAATTGCACATAGTTCACTTGTGAAAATGAAACAATTCTTTCGTAACAGAACTTTAAGTAATAACTTTTAAATGCGCATGTTGAGATGTTACATATTTAGTATCTTGGTATATGGTGTAGAACCACCCACGCTGACTAAAGCGATCATGAAAAAGGTGGTAGTAAGATGTCGCTTTACAGAAGAAAACTAAAAATATATTACTTGGACCGAGTTACCAATGAAGAGGTTAGAGAGGCAAAGATATGGAAATTACAATATCTAGGCCATTTGATGGGAGGAACAAAATACCAGCTCTGCAAGATATCGTTCAGAGAAAGATTATTGGAAAACGTAGCGTAGGAGCAAGACTCCGCAATCTTAGAGAATGGTTCAAGTGTTCTTCAAATCAACTTTTTAGAGCAGTTGTAAACAGAATACAAATAGTCATGATGATCATCAACCTTCGAAAGAAGACGGTATCGTCTGATATCAGTTAAATTCAAATTAAGTTTCAGAAAATTCTTTTATAACAATATTATTAATTATAATAATATAATAGCACTTCGAGCCTAACAGGCTCATGACTTGGTTTACAATTTATCTCCATTCCTGGTTTTTCTTCGCTTTTTTCTTTCCAACTGATTACATTCAGATCGTTATTAACTTCAGGTCGTTAATAACTTCATGATTCCATCTGGTCCTAGGTCTTCCCTTTCTTTTTTTATCACCTATTCTAACAAAATTTTTGGAACTCTAGCTTGGGTCATTCTTTGGACATGTCCTAACTATCTAAGTCTTTGTGCTCTTACTACTGCAATAATAGTAAGCTCCTTATATAATTGTTCTTACTCTTTTGCCCACTGATCGTTTATCATTTATTCGCCAAATATCATTCGAAGTATTTTTCTTTCCGATACTACTAACATTGATAAATTCCAACGAAGATACAACTTCCAGTTAAGATTGCTTCAGAACCAAGGTACTATCACACCTTTGTTAGAATGGTAAAATCAAGAAAATCGATTTCTAGAGTGTATAGGTGCCAATATATCACTGATCTTTCACGAGAATCGGAACAGGAGTAAATACAGAACATTATTCAAAGCCAATCCCTTCTCCAAGAACACGATTGAGTCCGATCAAAAATTATTTAATTCAATATCAGCCGCCAAAAGAGAAAGCTGGATATACATAGACAGTTGAGAAATTATATATGGGCAAAAGTAACCAGAAAACTTACCATGTAAAGAATTATCCTACATATTTTCCAGGTCGTGCGTCTGTAACCGCCAATCAAATAACCCGCTAGATCCTAGAAAACGGCCGAGCTGAACAAAAACCTTCCAAAATAAGTACCAAAATAATCAGAGAAAGGAGGAATAAGAATTAACCAATATTGCTAGCCCCTTTAACATACAAGAGTTAAATAGGGCAATAGAAAAAGTCCAAATAAACTAAAATCATTCAAATTAAACGTTTTGGAGTAAAAACTAAAGAATGGCTAGTGGCACCCGTTATCACTGCCTAGGAATTGGCCATATCTCTAATATTTGGAGAAAAGCCAAGCTTACTGCTACTTTAAAACTATAAAAATTGTATTTCTGTCTTATCACCTGATTCTGATTCAACACCGTGTATCAACTACAAAAGAGTCACTTCTAATCCCGCAACAGACCAGTCTTTGTGGGGGAAGAAGTACTACCTCATAAATAATAGACCTAATCTAGTATATTGACAATGGTTACGAAAATCGAACAATCGCAGGTGTTGCTTTCATAGACCTAACGGTCGCCTGTGACACAGACAAGACTTCATCACGAAAGACTATGCACTCACCTCGGCTATTAAAAGCCTTGTTGAGAAATGAATGTTCTTTGTTAAATTCCGAAATGATAGAAGTAGGTGGCAAATACAGAAAACGACCTACTACAAGGTAGTTAACTGGTACCAACTCTTTTCAATATTTATACCAATGACCAGCTACTACCTAACGATACGACGAACTTTATCTACACTGATGACAGCGCCATGGCAGTTCAGGATAATACGTTTGAAGAGATTAAAGTGGCCAAAACTACAGCCTTAAAGAAAGTCAAACAATACTTTGGCGAACGAAGTATAAGTATAGAAGACTACAGATTACCTACAGAGGGAATGCTGCTGAAATACTGCCACTATACTAAATACTTGGGTGTTACTTTGGACAAAGCATTGACGTATAAACACCACTGTATCGACACAAAAATGAAAGGCCTTAGATTACAGGTTCGAACTGAGGTCCACAACACAAATAACTGAGAATAAGGGCACTGACATTCTCTTTTTCTGATGGCTACTTCAGTCTGGTTTAAGTCCGCTTATGTCAAAAAAGTAGACGTAGTACTCAATTAAACGTGTAGGCTCATTAGAGAGTGCCCAAAATAAACTTTGTTGATAAAATCTACCACTTTACTGAAATCGCACAGAGACTTTAATAGAAGGCGCCCAGCTACAAAGAGAGAATAATAGAGATAACCGGATGCCCTCTATATGGCATCATACGGCTCCACGTAGGATAAAATTACGGTGTAGTTTTCTCAGAGCAAAAAGAAACTAGAGCATCTAAATTAGAAAAATGGATAGCATCAAAAGATTATCACTGAATGGCACCATTGGAAGAACTATTTTCTGGTCACGATAATTCATGAAAAATTTGGAAATCCGTTAATAAAGTAATGATTAGGACTACCCAATATAAAGACAACATCGAGACATGGAGATCTTTTTATTGGTAAAAGCCTTATCTCAAACCATATCTCTGAACAAAATACATTAGTAATAATTTTCATTATTAATTATTCCATTCCTTATTAATTATCAGAATCATCATTAAAAAATATCTACCAGAACAACACAACAAAAGTAAAAGTAGAAGAACTAACTGATCCAATTGAAGCTGGCAATATGATAAGATATGGTGATTCCCTGAGAGCTCTATTGTTCAACCTGATGATGGATGAAATGATAAAAAAAGTAAGAACTAAAAAAAGTTTCAAATGGAAAAAAAAACTACTTAATATAATGTGCTTTGCAGACGACGCAATTCTAATCTCCCAAAGTAAAGGTAATTTACAACGTATTAATTTCTCAAAAAAAAAAGACACAAATGATGGAGATTGATTGATAGATGGAAAGCTCGAAAGAGAAGTGAAAGATCAAGAGAATAGAGCAAACAAAGCGATAGGTTTCCTGAATGAAATAATATGGAGAAATACAAATATGGGGAAAGAAATGAAAGGCAGAATTTACAAAACAACCATCAGACTAATAATGACACGAAACACGACCTGACAGAGAGAACAAAAAGAAGGCTAGAAACAGCAGAGATAAAAACCCTTAGAAAAATCTAAGGTAAGACACTATGAGACAGAGCTAGAAGTACAAATATTGACGAAGATACAAGGTGGAGAACATCAAGGACTGGGTAAGAAATAGAAGAGTAGAATGAAACGATCATATAAGCTGAATGACAACAAATAGTGTAGTAAAGACGGTTACCCAATAGGAAGACGTTTAATAGGAAGACCATGAAAACGATGGAACGACAAATTACTGGGAGGCACATTGAAAAACAGTCAGAGTCATCTCTATACAAAAACAAGAAGAAGAAGATCATTAAAAATGCAAAATATATTCCACTTAAATTTATAGATGAGTAAAAAAAATTGAAGAATATCCACAATGAGCTGTGAAAAATGAGAGAAAGATGGTAAGATCCTTGGGTAAATAAAAGAAAATTGCGCCATATCTCCTATTTGTTTTCTAGAGATATCATTAGTAAATTACCATAAGTCTTCATAATCATTATTCTATAAGAATTTTTGCGTTGGGCAATCATCGTTTCATAGCAATTTTATTTAGTGTGCCAAACCAATTTTATTTCTAATATACCAGCAATCGAAAATTACGAACGAGCGGATCGATAAATAGCGCAATTAAAAACAAATTTTTATTTTTTACGAAAGTTTTAATCCTTCTTGCCCCAACCGCATGCAAATTATTTTTTTATAAATTATATGCTATAATAAAAGCACCATTTGGTGAACTAATACTATCATCACAAGAAATGCCCATCATCTGTTGAAAAGGAAAGTTTGTTTCCTATTGTGAAACCGCTGTTTTACCATGCCGTCTTTCAGTGGCGTGGCTGGCATTCGGGTATTGAAAAATGAAAGTGACACGATCTTTAATATGTAATTATTATGCATCAGACACGTTAGGCAAATTAACATAAATTACACGAAACAAGTGATAAATATGAATATCATGCAAAAGAGTGATAACCCCAGATTAAATTCATTCACCAAATGTTTTATAATTCCACATGACACGCGTAGAAATATTTAAGAAAACTTCACTTTATGATGAAATGGTATTTTCTAGTAAAAAAAATTAGCATAAGAACGGTAGGAGTATATATATATATTTATTAATATATTGTGTATTTGAACAAAAAATAATAAATGCAAGAAGCCTCTAAAATATGGGCTTAATACAAATTTTCGGAGCACACTAACTTGCTCCCGAGATTAAAAAACCCTTTTAATTATATACTAGTTTGCTCCGAAGACCCTATACTTTTTTTTTAATTACCGTATTGCCAGATTCCAGTAAGAGCCTAAGGAGGTATCCTTAATTCTGACAGGCAACGGTGGCGGAAATCTTTTTTGGACATCTACGTCACGGAACAAGACACCCTGGCATCTTGTGTACCAGCCAGGGTAGTGCCGGATTAGCCGTGTTCCGGTTAAAACCTTAACCACCGTTCCAGAGAGAAGGTCTTGCCACTCAATGAACAACTAAAATAAAAAACTAAAAATTTATAAATAACCATACCTGTTACTGTAAATCAGAAAATGTTTCAGACGTTAGGCCATAAACTAATAAATAATATTAACCATAAATTTCAGATACCTGACTCAATTTCCTCCTCTGTCCTCCTGCTCCTTTTTCTTCATCACCCCAGAAATCAGACAGTGTACTTCTCTCCATTCTTTCTCTCCTCTCAACATTATTTTTACAACGTTTCTTTCATCCAGCCCGAAACCCATTCGCCTCTCGAAATCTCCCCTCTCATTTGCCCATCTCTGGCAGTTAAAAATGTGGGCGGGAGCGTCCGGTACCCCACAAACAGTGCAGTCTGCCGAGGCAGATTTGTCTATTCTATTTGTGAAGGTGCCAAAACTACCATGTCCAGTCAGAAACTGCATCAGGAAGTAGTCTAGTTTCCTGAACTTACATTCCCACCACGGCCTCAGATCGGGAATAAGCTCCTTCGTCCACCTTGCCTTTCCGCTATCATTCGCCCGTTCTCTCTGCCACTTTACTATCATCCTTTCTCTCTCATTTTCATTTATATTTACATCCATCATCCTCGCATACACCTTCGGTCGCTCTTTGCATAACAAAACGATCGGTATCACCACTCCAATGACATATAGAGCCTCATTTGAAACTGTCCTATATGCGCTAGATACCCTGAGGAGCATTCGCCTTTGCGAAGTCTCCATCCGCTTAGCGTATTTCGCAGTGTATAGTACGCTACTCCACACGGGGGCAGCGTAGGTTACCACCGACTGAAAAACTCCATTTAACACCTTTCTTTTGGTGCTACCTGGGCCTCCAATGTTTGGCATCAGCCGTATCAACGCCTCCAAATTTCGGTTCGCCTCTCTACCGTCTTTTGGATGTGTACTTCAGACCTTAGTCCTTCCGACAACCAGACTGCCAGATACTTAATAGATTTAACCGGTGCAACCTCCACACCTTCCACTATAAAGCAAAGACTAGTTCGCTTTAATTCCCCTGGTACCCTAATTAATATCGGCAACATTGGTACTTTGACTTTTGTATTTTATATAGAAATTATATAAAATATTGGTTGTTACATATTTATATACGAGACAGTAAAATTAGACTATTTTTTAGATTATATTCACGTCAGTTTTGTCCCTATTTAAAAAATATTGGTGATTGATTTAGAAATTTTGATCTGGTTTAAAAATTTTGTTAGCTATTTTGATATTAATTCTGTTTTTAAAAATTACTGAATTAATTTGTGCTAATTCGAAAATATATGATCGATCCAACTTTTTTACCTTGTTTAGGCTTTCGCTTTTTCAAGGAAGGGGTACTCCTTTTTTTTCTGAGTAAGGGGGGTGTGCTAAACGTGATGACCAATGCTTGTGGAGATGTAGGTGGATTGCTAAAAAGCTGGGGTTCAGAAGGTGGCGTGTGTGATATGGACGATATATGATGAAGCGCACAAGAAGAATTGTTGGTGAAGAAGGCCAAACAACTCGAAGGAGGTACTTCAGGGGTTACCAGCCATACTAGGAACGGCTCTTAATCAGCTTTTTTGGCAGTTGTTAGCTGCGCTATTTAATGGGGAATGATTCTAGAATATCAAAATACTCATCAGGAAGTTCGTGTCCAGTGTTGTGTAGAAGTTTAGCTGGAGGGAATGGAACTTTTCTTTTTGGAACCCTAGTGAGTATTTGCCTTCGGCGATTGCATGGCGTCTTTATATTTGTTTGGCTCGGTTGTTCGAGCCTGTAATGACTCGAAGGACATACCTCCTGCTGAGGGTTAGGATTCTGTCCATAATCGGTGTTAGATTGGCTATCTGATGTATGTGTGCTGATGGATAATGACTGCAGTTCCTCATGCAGAATCTAAGGATTTTCCTTTCGGTGGTCCTGATGGTGTTAATTTGGCGGCTGTTAAGTGATGCGTAGACGCATGCCTTATATTCGATAGCGGTCTTATAAAGGTTTTGTAGGTGTGCAATAATGTTTTAGATGACGTCCTGCCCATTTTACCGGACCACGCTGCCAGGAGTTTAAACCTCTTTCTCACCCTGTCTAGGGTATCTCGAATGTCGGTTTTCCAGTTGAGAGTCCTGCTAAAACAAACTCCCAAATAGGAAACCGAGTTTCTGAGAATAAAGTCCTCTCCTAACAATGTCATCCGGCCATGAAAATCGCGACAATTGGAGGATTTGAATAAGATAAGTTGTGTTTTGGAGACGTTTATGGTCACTCTCCATTTATTGCACCACCTAATAACTCGATCTGAATAGTTTTGTGCTCTTTCGAATACAGACAATTGTCCACGCTCTCTGTGTGGCCCTGACGTGAGGAGTGCAGTATCATCCTCATACAGAAGAAGTATTTCCGATCTATTCTGCAGGCGGGGGTTGTCACTATTGTAGACTCTGTATAATAGTGGAGCAAGAATTGAGCTCTGGGGTACTCCAGCTTGAGAAGTAAAGGGGGTGGATAAAATGTCGCCAACTTTGATCCTGATCGTTCGATTGGAGAGATAGGAATTTATTAGCTTAACGAAAGGTGTGGGCAATCCAGCAAGGTGGAGTTTTTCAATCAGGCCTGTGTGCCAGACCTGATCGAATGCCTTCTGGACGTCTAGGAATATGCCTATGACGTGTTTTCTTTCGTTGATTGATTGTGAAATGAAAGTTGTTGCTTCAACCAATGCATTTTGCGTGGAATGTCCAGCCCTGAATCCGAATTTGTAATCTGGAATGGCGAGGTGAGCATCTAGGAATTCTACAAGTCTTTCCTTAAGGATTCTCTCGTAGACTTTACCTAGGGTGCTCAGTAGAAAAATGGGTATATACGATTCAGGGTTGGTCAGGGGTTTCCCTTGTTTGGGAATCATAACTGTGCTAGCTACTTTCCATGGCATTGAAAAATAGCTCAGCGTGAGACATGCATTGATTATGTTGGTGAATAACGGGATTATATTCTCTGGAAGATTTTTAAGGTTATTTTCTATGGTTGTCATCTGGGCCAGGAGATGTATTTTTACCAATGTTATACATCTGCCTGACGGTGTCCTCAGTCACAGGGGCCATCATCGGGAGAGGATGAGGTCCCAAATGTGCCTGAGGGTAATAGAATATATCTTTCATTGAAATTGGGATTATTGGGGGAAACTAAAGGAGCATCCTGGAGTGTATTTTTGAAGGCTTCAGCCTTGTCTTGTGGATTACTAAGAATGATGTTATTGACTGTGAGATGTGAAAGGTAGTTCAGGTTGGCCGTGGCACGCATCCACTGTAATTGTTTCAGCCTGTTCACTTCCAACTAACTTCCAACCTTATCGATGCCGAGAGCCTGTTATACTCTGTTTTGATGAGGGGGTCCCGAAATCTTTTATACTCTCTGATTATTTTACGTTTTGTTTTGATCGGTGCGATGATTTTGGGTGGGATAGAGAGAAAATATATGAGACACAGCAATACAAATGCAAAAAGATCCGGGACATCCTCTACCTTTACAAAATTAGACAAATATAAATTAAAACAAGGCATTTTTTGCTAAACATGTATCTAAATGAAATACATTTGTCCAAATCAAATCTACTAATTTTATTTTGCTTTAATTGCACTATATTGTAATCAACAAATTTTTGACGCTTTTGAAGTACTTTTCGGTACACTTTTTTTGGTTTCACAGAAGTGTCAATTTAAATATCTTTTGAAAATTTTAAGAATTGAAATATATTAGGATGCCGATTGTAAAATAATTAATTAAATTTAGAATGAAAACTCTCACAGGGATTGGTTGTACGCACTGGTCTCCACTCACATCACAGGAAGAAAGTTTGCCTCTTCAGAAATATAGTTGTCCACCAAGTAGTCATCAATAGTGTTGTGCTAGTAATATCTGACTGAACTCTAAAGCAAAACACTCACCTACGTCCAATGGATCTAGGAAAGGTAGACCAAACATATATCTAAGGTATTGCTCGACGTCATAGTCGTTTGAATACTCAGTAGCCAGTCCAACTTTTTTAATTTTTCTCCACCATGATTGTCCGAGATGAAATCTTAAATAATTTTATTTTCGCAGATGAAAATACTTCACATACAGCTGCATGGGTCGCTTCGATCGGCATACACAATTTTAGGACTAAAATTTAGGTTCAATTTTTGACACTCCGTCTTTAAACAATTTAAGGCAGTCACATATGAATTTGCTAACCTATTAGAAAGCAAAAAGAATGCCAACGGCACATAGTGATAATTATCTAGTCAGTGAATAAATAGTTGAGTAAAAAATTTTGTACATTATTTAAAAGTTCCAACATAAATTGCTTTTAATTTACTTAAAAATGTTAAGTTGGATACACAAGGAAAAGCAACAAATTTCTATACCGGATCATTTAAAAAAAAATTGTTCTTTTTGATTGATTGTCACTTCCATGGAGTTTAATGAGTCATGTACTTCCTGCACGCACTTCGGAATTTTGGGAATAACTTGTTTCTGCCATTATAAATATTTTTTCTCATTGAATGTACATCTTCTAAGAGTTTCAGTGCCAGTTCATTTAATTTCGCTGTATATTTACTTCAATGGTTTATCACACAAATGCCTGTTGCCTTTCGCTTAACACCATTACTTCATTTTTGCCGGTTTAATAATATTTTTGATTAAACTTTTATGGTTGTTAAGGAAATAGAATTGAACGTCAATTATAGAAAACTGTACTGGCTCCTTGGAAGAAAATCGGAGCTGTAAATACATAATAAGCTCATGATGTATAAACACAAGTACTGAAGCCGCTATGGAAATATGGCATACAGCTCTGGGGATGTGAGCTTGATGTGACAAAAATTTCAGAATAAATTACAGGGACATTGTAAATGGTACAGAAAAAGTAGCGACCTATACTGAGACTTGGGTGTGGAAATGGTCACAGATGTGATTAAAGTTAAACTGTCTTTTTCTTTTTATTCCGATATACTCTGTACGAGTACTAGAAACCAATTCGCTAAAAATTTTGCTTAGTTGAGGAGATATGTTGTGGAATGCAATTTTTAGATTCCCCATGTCTCTAATAACATCTTTATCAACGTCTGTTTTGCCTTGCAATTTTTAGAAGGCACAGATTAAATCAGAATTCTGAATTTGGTTTCGAAAATTAGTTGACGGATTTTATTATCAGATGTCGCTATTTGCGTCTATACGAAGCCATGTTAGAGTTGCTTCCTAAGACAGAAAAGATTTATTTTCACTTTCAGAGCGACTGCGAAAGCCGTTCTGATGAGGCCTATTAGGCCGAAATACGTATAAGCGGATGCGCAGGCGCCCTGTACTCGAAATCAAATCTTAACTGTCTTTTTCTTTTTATAAATTTATAAAATTTATCACAGGCTGCACGCGAAAAGAAATTTCAGATATATCAACATGTCAGAACTGCGTCAAATTTACCCAAAAATACAAAACTAAATCTGGAGAAAAATATTAAGCTTCGGTTTCTAAGTCTTTTCGGCCAAGTTCGAAGGAAAAAATGAATAAGATACTTTTAATGAAAACCTGTGCCGTGCATTGAACTCTTCAAATATACTGCTTTTAAAATTATCCAATAAAACTTCTCTTTGAAACAAAATATTGTAAATTGAATATTCCAAGTGAAAGGACTCTAAAGAGAAACCATGTCAACTCGTTGTACTCGTCAGTAATAGATAATATATAAAAACTAATATTAGTGACAATTACTTCTACGTTTGTGTTTACACAAAACCACTGATTCGTCAGGAAGATATATCGCTTATTTAACGATTGGTATTCTAAGCGACCAGATCTTACCAAAATCCTATTTAATTTCAATATATTCATATTGATTTCAACAATATCATGTTTTCTACAAAAAAAAATATCAACATTTTTTCTTCGTGCAACTGTTCTTAGCCATAAATTGCCTTGTTTATCCGATGCTGCACCATATATGGGCAGGCATGACAAAATTTAAAATAGTTTATACCAACTTAATACACGTTACTTTTAACACGTGGAATGAACAGAGTTGCGGAAGAAATTATAAAAAAGTATTCCTCAGATCTCATATAAGAATTCAGTTTTATAAATAAATGCTTCCAAATATTTCACTTCCACCAGAACCCGCTCTAACACGATGAGGAACATGGTTGGAGGCCTCTGCTAGATGCTAAACAAATTTTTAAAAACAACGTTCTTCAGCAGAAGAGACCTCGGAGAGAAGAGACCTCGGAAGCCCTGAAGAAGACATCAGAGAGGATGTCGAAAGCTCGGCCCAATGGATATCGACGCGGTTCAACCCGGAAGACTGGTGAGTTTAATATTAATTTTTATAATAGTATTAATCTTAGCTCTAGGTTTAATTGTACTAACCGCGGAAATCTTTCCGAACATTTTATATATATATATATACAGATAGAAGCCATAAGTCTATTATAATTCATTATAATTCAAAGGAATAGTTTTTTACTTTTTTACTACTTTTATTACAATTAATTATTACATTACAATTATCTACTTAGTTTTTAAATTTATTTATATTGTTTTTTAATTATTAAAATAAACATTAATTAATATACATAATTAATATATGTTTCCATTGACAATATGCTTATTTTCTAAAAAAATGCATATTTAATGCATATTTTCTAAAAGAAATGCATATTTAATGCATATTTTTGGGTAAATTAGCACATATTTATGCGCATATTTTTCACTTTTTTTTTCCAAATTTGCCTAAGTATAGTCATAGGCAATTCTGCTTGTTAATTAACGGATTTGCTACCTTTGTGGAAGGTTGTCACTCCTTTTTTTTGATGGTCGGCCGATATCGTCATATTAAATCTTTTCTGTTATTATTTATTAATTTCCACGAGGAAAATGAAATTCCTGTAGTTGGCTGTATACCATCAATTACAAAAGTTTATATAAAATATTTTAGAGTTAAGCCACCAAATACGTGTTAAAAACTCTTTAGAGGGTACAAAATTTAATATGTCTTACATTTTATTAAGATTATTAAGATTATTATTTAGATAAATGCCATCTAGAACCCATTCAGACATCGTCTGAGGCTCGATATCATTGTATACTAATAATAATATTGTTGGTTTTGTGCAAGAAAAATTGTTAATATTTTCCTCCTGCCTGTTTCTTTGCCCTTTGGTGGAGATTGAAATCTCAAACTTTTAATCTCTGTTGACATTTTACTTCAATTGTCACTTTGATTATCTCGTCATATAAAATTTCAACATCTTAAAATGATTTTATTTCATATTTTTTGTAGATTTGGACTACAATGTATACGACTCGTTAATATTCAATTTGATATATTTATGTTATCATGCAGTGTATTATCAGTCCTATAAATCTTCTGCTTTCTATCTCATGATCTGAAACCCAGGATTACAAGGAAGATCAAAGGAAGAAATAACACTCCTTGTATTACAAGCTTCGTTCCTAAATTATTTTTTTAAAATAAACAATTCCATATTGAGAACTAGTTGATAACTATTTAACACATCTCTGGGAGATCATCTTTCAGTAGTTCGCATGCTAAATTATTTACCAATCGTGTTAGCGATCAGTGAACACTCATAATGGGATACCGGACCGTATGAAATTAGTAACTCGATTGCATTAAATTTAGATTGGTAGAGATATCGCGTTTAATTTTAAATCAGATTAATGTTATTTATCTATCAAATAAAAATAAGTAGGTTTATGAAAAATAAGTTTTTCACCACAAATATCACAGCTTGTAGGCTTTTGATAACATTTTCTTCGATAGACAATCGAAGTCATTCTTGACATTTCTATTATAATATCTGAAATATTTGTATCAAACGCAGTTTATAAATGAAAATATTATTTGTTTTTCGATTTATAGACTCCTTTTATACATTTCTTTCATATATTTATCAAAATACGTATTTTATTATTTTTTGGCTCACTACATTAGGCTTGCTCGTCTTCAAATTTATTTTGTGCTATTTCACTTAATCTTTTTTTTAGTATTCTTCTATAAACCTTAAAGCTTGTTGTTGAAAGGCAAATGGTTCTGTAGTTTTATGTATGTGTCCGATCTATTTTTTTATTGATCGGTATTAATATGTTACTAGTACTATATAACTCATATAGGGTACTACTCCCTCATCGGGCGCCTCCCCAGGTGGTGGATAGGGGAATGTCTCCCAGATATGGGTGATATATAGATAGATAGATACGTTTATTGACAATTTTTACATAGTAAACACTACATGTCATGTCACATTATAAATAGGTCACTTATGTATACATAGGAAATAACTAAGAAATAATATTAGAACACATAATATAATACCGGGGAATTATCATACCCGGGGTGAACCAAAACTAGAACATATGCAGCAACTGATCCACAGTGGATTGCAAACAGCGTCTGACCAAGAATGGGCGGCTGAAAACAAACTCACCAGCAAGGCAAGCGCAGTGTTTTGACTGCCAAAACCTTCTAACGGCGAATTTTAAAACATATCGATGTGTACCTCAGGTGGGTAGATGAGTATTTAACAATTCTGGGGGAGGTATAAACTAATGGATACCAAGAATAGATCAACAAAACAGTCGAAGACCACCTACACGATGGCAAGATGATCTGCGAAAGATGATGAAAACTTAATTACTATTTAAATGGGAATAAGCCACAATTAAAGGTTTAAGTACGTTTATTGACGTTTCAATGTCCACTTCGGAAATTGTTCTCAAAATACTTATTTTGAGAAGGATTTCCGAAGTGGAAATTGAAACATCAATAAACGTACTTTAACCTTTAATTGTGGCTTATTCCCATTTAAATAGTAATTACTTTAAAATGCCACAAGAAAATAGCTTCAGAACTCTGGATATAAACAGGGAACACCTATATCCTACAGTGGACTTATGATGATGATGATGATAATAATGATTAATATGTTATCTTCCCATTGTTTTGATTTTTTCTAAAAATAGTTCGTTTCACTCACGTCGTAACAATTTCATCATAGAAAAATTACATAAAATTCAGACTAGTAGAACATACGAACGAGATAACGATTAATTAACCAATAGCAGTCAAGAAAAGTCATCTTTGAATTACTCCCCAAAAGTGGAATTAAAAAACGTCAAGAAGACCGTATAGAATAAGTCATGCAGAAAAACCGAAGTCTCAAATGCACCAAATCGAAACTAGGAAAGAAAAACATAATAACATTTTACAATTATGTCTTATATTATTTTTCATTTTAAGATGGCTTGCGGACTATTCTAATCTCAACATTTAGTAAACACTTTTTACGAATAGAATGTCATAAAACTATTATAATATATTTTAGTTGTATTGATAAAGAAACTAAACAGTTTTCGAAAGCTCGACTTTCAATAAAAGAGTCTACATATATTAGTGTTTTAATCACTAGGTCTTTTGACCGCAACCTTACGAATATTTGGAAGTTTCTTATATATATATATATATATATATATATATATATATATATATATATATATAGTTTATATAAAATTTTTGAGGCAATTAAAAAAAGAATATAATAATGTAGTTTAAAAAATGTTTTGTAATATTGTAATTTTGATTTTATTCTGATACGCCCCTGGATTGTCTCCTTTCATATCCAATTTATTTAATGATTAAATGAAAAGAATCTTTATCGAGTTTACCATGTGGCGGGTTTTAATTGTCTGCATTAAAATATTTATGAATGTCTAAGAGAATAGTTGAATAATTATTTTTAAAATACTTAAAATATATTAATTTTTCTACAATAATGTAGGCCAGTGAAATCATTGACTTTTTCGCTTAATATGCAATTTCTCGAAAACAAATGAGTAATAATTAATAATGTAGAGTAAGTAAGCAAAAACGACAGACTGAAGTATTAGTAAATAAGTGCATATAAGCTTTATATGGAGCGTGACACTTTGTGTTACACGTCATTTATAAAAATGAGGTTTATCTTCGATGTGACAGCAAATAAATATTTAATAATTATCTTTTTCTTAAAGTACCAGCTTAATCTTATAAGTTTCTCTTATTTTGCTAAAATATTTAATGATGTTTACTAAATATTTTATAGATGGGTATAAACTAAAAAATTTAAATTTTTAAGGGATCTCAAAGATTTCAAGGTTTTTATATTCTTCTCTTTAATGTCCATGCTTAAGGTACATGCCATAACATCATACAAAAGAACGGAAACTACACAGTGGTGTAACATACAAATCCCTAGGCCAAGATGTAAGTCCAGATTGCAAAAGAACACTTTCTCTCTGCTAAAGACCGAACTTGCGACTTTTGTTCTATTTTTTATTTCTTTATTCTGTTATCTGTATATCCTGTATCACAGTTATCATTTATCCAACATCCCAAATAGTCGCAGTATTATATTTTATCAATCATTGTTTCACTAACAATCAGATCTCTTACCCAACTTTGTGTCTTCTTTATAACCATGAGTTTTCTTTAGGTTTATTTTAAGACCATTTATTCTTATAACAAAATTATGATTAGAGGTTGATGAGTGTCTTGGAAGTGACAGGAAGTGTGAAGTATCGTCAAACGTTAATATTTTATACTTTGAGGACGATTTCCGAAGTGGAAATCTAAACGTCAAATAAACTTATTTTAAAGTAACATTATGGCTTATTCCCAATAGAAATAATAAATCTCATTAAGATGCCACAAGAAAATGGCCAAAGGAGTTAGACAAGGATGCTGTGTCTCACCATCTGTTTTTCAAATCTACATTGCAACTAGTCCTTAAAGGTAGGAAGAGGAAAGTACATAGATTGGCAGTTAAGGTAAACAATACCTGCTTATATACTCTCCAATTTGTAGAGGATGAGGTCATAGTTACCAATGACAGAGATAATATTAAGTATATGTTATTAACTATCTACTAGTTTTATCAACTCAACTATGATATCATCAGGTCCGCTTGCTTTGGTATTTTAGTATTTTTAATTGCCTGTTTGATTTCCTCCTTCAATATGGTTTGCACCTTTTTCAAACACAGACTGAAATTATTCCTTCTATGATTCTCTTCAGATTTTGACCAGCTTTTCAGATTTTGTTCTATATCCATTATTAATGTTCAGTCTGCATCTTTTAGTAGACTTATTGTTTTTGCCTTACTCATTCCTGTTATTTCTTTGATTTTCTCATGCATATTCAAAGAGTCATATTTTCTTTTTAGCTCGTCAACCTCTTGCACTGATTGGTCAACCACTCTTTCTTTGTTTTCTTTATTTTTCTTTTGTTTTGCCTGTCTATCAATTTATATTTATTGTAGTCTATTGAATTAAAGGACCCTCTTTCATTTATAAGCATTAATAGTTCCTCTGACACCTATTCCTTATTTCATTTTTAGGGGTGCTCATTTATTTTCCATTGTCGATTTTCTTGTTTCTTTAATGTTGCCTATTTTTTGCTTATCATCCGTAAATGTTTTTAAAGTTTTCGTTAATTTTGTGAGTTTCTTTTCTATTTCATCTTCATTTAAGATATTTATATCTATCTCTGAACCCTCAGACTTTTTAAAAGTTTTATTCGGAAGCAAGCTATTACTGGCTTGTGGTCTGAGCCAATAACAGCTCATGGATAATCCACAAGGAAACTAAATTCCTGTAGCTGGCTGTATACCATGGCTCAAAACATGTACACCTAGACACTGATGATGGAATATGGATTTCGAAAACGTTTTGTCTTCAAGCATAGCGCGTTTGGGTTTTTTAATTTATATACCTTTTATAAAGGATTTTAACAAACATTTTTTAGCTCATGGATAAGTTTTGCTGATAAAATTACATTTTGAACTCTCAGTTAATTAGGATGTAATTTATTTGATTTCGCACTATTTTCCTATTTTTACCCAGGAAAGATTGCCACGTATAGAGTCTTCTTTTAGGAAGTTTATAAAGGGTGTTAGCTTTTGTTGTCCATTATAATAAAGATTACCCTTGCATCATTTCTGTTAAAGGCAATAAAAACAATTCTTGATAGATATATTAAGGAAAGACCATTAATGGATCATCTTCTCAATGGTAACCAGCATGCCTATGAAAAAGAAAAATCAAGAGAAATCGCACTGGACGAAGTATTTCAGAAAATTAGTCACTCATTATTTTATAATGCACTACCAAATTCTCTTTATGATGCAGCAGCATCAAAAGTGGTATCAACTACCGTGTGCAACTAAATCAAAGCATGCTGGAAAATGGGCTGATTCTAATAAACCTGCAAGGAGAGGAGCTTGTGACCAAAATAAGAGGTACCCACAGGGAGAGTGCTTTCTCCCCTCCTGTTGCCACTACTAGTGGATGACCTGATCTCGCTCCTTGACGTGCAGGACTTTTCAGATGATCTAGTAATTATTGGAAAAGAAAAATACGGAAATGTTCTCTCCAGCATACTCCAGCGAACATTAAATATCTTTAATAGGTAGTGTGACAGGGAAAAACTCTGTGGCAATCCTGGAAAAATAGTAGTAGTCAGTTTTACAAGGAGACGGAACCTAGATAACATCTGTACGGAGAGATGATAACCCACTCTGTATGGTAAAACTGTCAAAGAGACGAAGGAGTTCAAATATCTAGGAGTAAGACTAGATAAGCTAACAACATAGCTAAGCTTTCGCTTTGGACATGTCGAAAAATATGTGGGAGATCATGGGGTATGAAACCCAAACAGATGTCTTCTTATTTAAGTTCCATCTTCTCTCGAAGGTTGGAAATCGTCATAGTTATGCGGACCCTGTTGACTGCCGCTCTAAATAGTTCTGCACTACTGCATTCAAACCATTCCCTCAAGTTCTTAAGCCACGATATTCTTCATCTTCACACATTTCGCTTTCCTCAAATTTTGCCTATAATTACGTATGAAGTATTAGTATGGTAATTAAAATGTGAACAAAAGACCACTAGAGAGAATCTGAATAAGTTTTAACGACAAGCATGCTTAATCCTCACAGGAGCGATGTTGACTACCCCAACCGCCTCCATGGGGATCATACTTGACCTCACTCCCTTCATTACGTATATAGATGTAGAAGGAGGAGAATGTGGGAGAATACAGAAGGCAAAAGGATACCGGGACCAAATATTGATAATAAAAAATCATCCAGAGTTGGAAATGGTATCAGATGCAATGCAACCTAAATATAATTTCGAAAAGCCCATATACATCGTCTTTCCAGAGAGGGGCGAATGGGAGTCGAATAAAACGAATCTGATGAATGGCAGATCAATGCTGGTGTACAAATGGCTCTAAAATCGATGAAGGAGTCGGAGCTGGAGTATACGGAGGGAAACCAAGACTAAGCCTTACTGAAATTCTAGTACCAAACACTAAAACAGCTTAAACTAAAAATAAAAACTGTTAACTCGCAAATATTACCGGAAATTGGAAGCGTGAAGTCAAAAAGCAGTGAAAAAAATTAACTGATCACCAGAAAAACATCCATATCAATATGACATAAAAAGGAATTTGACGGGAAAACTGGAGCAAGCTTATAAAATTGGTACACAGAAAAAGAATAATACTTTTAAATTACTTTTTCAATAAAATAAAAAATCACTACACATTTACTGGCCTTATGTTATATATTTCTACTATGGAATTAAAAGTTAAAGGATATTGAAACCAACACCCATTATACTAGTCTCGAGTTCAAAATCACTACTGGCCTTTTGTTATATACTTCTACTATGGTATTAAAAGTTAAAGGATTATTGAAACCAACACCCATTAAACTAGTCTCGAGTTCAAAGCGTCTGATTCATTATAAATTCTGATATAATTGACTGGAATTAAATTAGGAAAAAAATATTAAATTGCCCTTGGCTATAAACTTGATATTGATTTCTTATCCGGAAAGTTATATTGAAGCTGAACGTTATAGGAATTTAGGAAAAGCGGCGACTTCAAGTAACTCCTCGTCACTTTCTCACACCAATAAAGAATGTTACTGGAATGCACATTCTATCGATGCTTGATACTAGTGAATGTCCAATTTATTACAAAAACTATCGAAAGATGTAAATAGTGTCAATGTAATCGACTTCTGAATGTAGAGATTCGAGAAAAATAAAAAATAGTTTTTATACTGTACGTCCCGATATACTATTTTTCTCAACATAGGCTCTATTCCAACATTTTTAGGAATTTATTTTCTTACTTTATCTAATCGTCTGAGAATACTGCCTCGTTGAAAAATCAGTATAAAAATGCTTATGTGATTATAATATTGAACTGCTAAACACGTTTCTAAAACATACTATAACAATGTATTATTAGTAATAAAATTAATGCAGTTATATAATTAGGTCATTCACAGTAAGGTTTTAAATCGGAAAGATTATCTATAGGTAGGCGTGGTATTTGTCCTTGAACATCTAGTTGAAACATCGCTCGTATATGAGCGACCAGATTACTCGTGTTTCATAGAGAAAAGAGCAAGTCTCTGATGTCTACAACTTTTACGTGCGTAATAGCGTGGAACTACAAAAAATTTCTTAAGCAGCTTACAAAGCACAAATAATCAACTTTACCATGAGTACCAGGACATAAAGGTAATGATATTGCTGATATTCTTGCTAAGTTAACCAATTTTTAAAGACACAAATTTTTGGTCAGTATTTCCGAGGTGGGAAACGTCAGATATAAAATGCAAATGTGCAAGCTTTAAAGCATTAAGGCAGAATTGTAAACTAGCGGAGAACAGAGTTTACTTTATCATAGAGAAAGAGAAAAAAATGTCAATAACCGTATACATTTATTACATCATACTTAATTAAATATGTCGTTCTCTTCGGATTAGAAAGCATCATCATCATTATCATCACTACATTTAAAAAAGAAATTATTTATTATGTATTAAAGTCAATTTTTGACAATATTAAAATTTTTTCATAAATCTGTTTTTTATATGTCAACGCACCATTCGAAGCAGAAACAACATCAGTCTCGACTTGCTGTAATAAACTGCAGCTTATATAAATATCTATTCAATTTTAAAACCTCCTTAGTCATAGACTGATGTTGTTTCGGCACGGAATTGTCATTTGTAAACAAAACCTTCAAGATGGCTGCAATGAAAGACGCGAATAGTGATCTGAATTCGGAAAAAAGTGAAAAAAGAAAGAGCAAAAAAGGCAATTATAAGTCAGAAATTATTAAGAAAGCGAGGCTGTGTAAGGACGAATATGAAAATTATAAAGGTGATGTTATACATGCAAGAAAATCAGGACGGGACTGTCAGTAAGTTTTAAGGTTACGTTAGTTTTAAAAACTAAAATTATTATATATTTTTTTGTAGTCGTCACTTGAAGTGCTTTGAAAAAGTTAATGCAGATGTATAAGCTGAAATACTGTCCAAATTCAGAAGCATGCTTACCAAGAATGCACAAAATTTATACTTACAAGGGTTTATGGAAAAGTGTGAAGTAAAACTCAGACGACCTCGAAATGAAAATCCAAATAATAGAGCAAATAACATTAGTTACTCCGTGGCAGGCTCAGGTGGCAAAATTATTGTTTGCAAAAAGCTTTCATGGGAATTCATATTGTGAGTCATGAACGAATTCGAAGATTTTCTAAGCTTCTTGTGCAATGAAAAGCACCACTAGATAAACGTGGAAAAATATATCATGGAATGTTAAGTCTGAAAATTTAGTATAACATATTGGGAGTTTTGCCACTAAGATTGCACATTACACAGGAAAAGAGCAGCATTACTTAGACAAAAAATTGAATGTGCGTATCATGTATGACCTATTTTATATCAAATTTTCTAATAATAATAATTCAGTGAAGTATAAATTTTATTAAAAGATTTTCCAGGAACAGAACTTTTAAACGTCCACAGGTAGACACCTGCTGTGAATGTGAACAATTAAAAATAAAAATTAAGAGTCCATATTTAAATGAGACAGCACAACGCGATATCTGTACATAAAAGACTCTCAAAGAAGTTCTACAATAAAATGGCACAAATTGCAGAGATATGTAAGACAAATCGTTTGCAATCGTTTTATCTTGCCAAACTTTCCAAAATTTGTCCCTTGTTATATTTGGCAAATATAATTTATAATCTTTAATGATAATTAAGCACAATTTATTTGGAAAGTAAATGGCTAAGTGACCTTTGCGGTCACATGTCTCACCAGAAGGTATGTGACGATAAAACCTAGATGATACTTAAACAGTACGTCTGTTAGCAAGTCCGATTCCCATCTCCACGTGTTACTTCCTGGGTAATGGCGAGCTTCCAGCGCCTTAAAACTGAAACACTCCGGCTAAGGGAGAAAACCTCGACAGAAAAGATAAGAAAGGCAATGGGAAACTGCCTCATTATTTTTTCCCAAGAAAGTAATGATGGTAAATGGAACAAAACTAATGGCCCCAGTCCCCGGCAGAACTTATATGTTCAGGGGACGCTAAGAATTCTAGGCAAGAACATAATAAAAAACAAAACAAAATTAAAGCAAACAATGATATCAAGATGACGACTTGGAACATCAAAAGCCTGTATGAATCTGGAAAGCTAACAAATGTATGCCAAGATATGAACAGACTAAATATAGACATTCTAGATTTGAGTGAAGTACGATGGCCTATCAGAAGCCACTGAAAACGTCAATAGGAAGAAAACCCCAGCAAACAGAAGATATTGTAAAATAAACAATTCAAAAACAAGCACATTCATTGTATCTTGTAATATATACGAATATTGAAAAAACCAGGCTGGTTTCAGAGACACATTTTAGAAAAATCATTGGAATAAGGAATAGATGCTCATCACATATTTATAGACTAAAAGGCAGCCTACGACTCTGTAAATAGTAGAGAAATGTTAAGAGCAATGAAAGATCTAGGAGTACCAAATGAGATGGTAAGTTTATTAAAACTAACCCTTGAAAAACTGTCTTAACCTTTTAAAACAAATAACTGGCTGCACCAGGGAGACCCTCTTTCCTGTATACTGTTCAGTCTGGCTGGCTTTGGAAAAAGTAATAAGTATATCACACATCACAACCATTAGTTCAATATATAATAAATCATTGCAAATCCTTGCCTAATGTGCTTAATAATAAAAACCCACAAAACGAAATACACGCATGGAAATAAGCACTCAACCACAAATCCACTTATAATCCACAAATACGACGTCATCGAAGCAGTTAACGATTTTGTATACCTAGGAGTGCTCGTCAACATTTAAAATAACACTACCAGAGATAAACCGCAGATTTACATGGCCAATAGACATTGTTTTGGGCTTTATCTAGTTTTTAAATCCTCAACTATATCGAGAAATACATAGGTAAAACTAACATAAGGTTCAGAGATGTGGACTGTAACAAAGAGTAATAAAAACATATTAGGATATTTCGAAAGAAACGTATTAAGGCGAATCTGTGGAACTTTGAATGACAATGGACTGTGGAGAAGACGATACAACTTTGAACTTTGTAGAATATACCAGGAACCAGATATCGTAAAATACATTACGATCGGACGTCTGAGATGAGTACGGCATGTAATGCGATGGAACAAACGGACCCAGCTAAAACAACCCATTGGTCAGAGGAAAAAAACCCTAGAACAAGGTTCTTTGATAACATCGATGACAATATGAGAAACATGGGAATATGTGCCTAGCGGAGGGAGGCGATGGATAGGAAAGAAAAATTCTTGAGTAGGCTAGGACCAACACATGGTTGTAAAGCCAGAACGATGATGATGATAAATGTAACTTATTGATGATGTGCTTATTAACATTTTTTATAAACTTTTATTTATAGGTTGGCAGGGCATTCGTGCCTTTTACATGCATATTACGCCGCCCTACCTTAATCTAATTTAAGCAAATATTAAATTGTCTCTGAAATATATATATATATATATATATATATATATATATATATCTCGACAGAAAACATAAGGAAGGCAATGGGAAACTGCCTCATTATTTTTTCCCAAGAAAGTAATGATGATAAATGGAACAAAACTAATGGCCCCCAGTCCCCGGCAGAATTTACACGTTCAGGGGATGCTAAGAATTCTAGGCAAGAACATAATAAAAAACAAAACAAAATTAAAGCAAACAATGATATCAGATGACGACTTGGAACATCAAAAGCCTGTATGAAAGATATATATATATATATATATATATATATATATATATATATATATATATATATATATATATATATATATATATATATATATATATATCAATGGCTTGGTTCCAAATGTGCCTAACTACAATTTTTCCATTTTTGAGCTATTTACACAGTTAACCGCATAATTATTTTAAGTTTTGTTCCAAATGTGGCGAATTGCATTAATTTAAAAATTGGCGCCAGAATATATAGAACCATTAGTATTTATGTACACAATGAACGTAGTTCTCAATTCCATATGTAGCTAATAACACAAAGCCACCTTTGGAATGGACATTTTTCGATGTAGGTGAAGTTAGCGCCATTTGTTTTATTATAACCCATGGTACAATGAACACTTCCCTCACACTAAAATCGTCAGAATAATTGCCCTCTAGAATCATATCCCTACGTAATTCGTTCGAGTCTTTGCAAACTCAAAACAAAAGTTCGCGGAAGCACTGAAGTACTGTATTAAGCTGAACGGGGAGATTATACATTGTGAAATCCCTGGATCAAATAACGTCATCCCCCTGCGCTTAAAGTACTGTTCTAAATGCTGCCAAAGCGAACAACACAACACAGAATACCAACAAAGATCCACTTTCTGTCCAAACTGCTGACAAAATCACAAATCGTATGAATGGCAAATGCACCATCCTGTCCAAACTGCCGCGGCAAACACCCAGCATATTCACACAAATTTCAAGCCAAAAAACGCGCTTCCATAACACTGAAAAAGACACAGACAGTCACTACCTAGACAAATTCCCTCAAACAAACTCACCTCGGACATAAAGTCGATAATTAACCTCATGTCTATGATCTTTTTCAACGTCTTACCTGAAAAAACTCTTACCAACATCTATGTATTGAGATCTTTCAAAATATCCCAAAATCCCAAAATTGGAAAGTCAGTCCCCTCAAATAACTCCTTCAGAGTCGATTCAATTTACGCAAGAACAGGAAGGAAATTGGTTTTCTATGGTTTCCCAATCTAATTGCATACCGATACCTGTAACTAGGTGAGGAACTAGCCACAGCCAACCTGCACGCGTTTCGTACTAAAGAAAGTCCAAACAATTCTCAAAGTAATCGCTCCGTTTTTGGATGCATGTGGCATGTTTATCAACGGACCACCTCAAATAGTCCACGACGTAGTTGCCCACCGAACATCGATACGATCGACGATAAGTTCCGATCAAACTCCTGCCTCGACACCTACGACGGTCTTAAGTCATTAACAAAAAATCGTCCCAAGCATATACAAAAACTCCATACCTTGAAGAGGCACGTAGCCTAAAGCAAGGCTTTACAACTCCTATCCTTCTTCTTCTTCCCCAGCTTTTCCCTTTTCAGGGGTTCTCAAGTCCTCTGCCATACAGTCCTTCCATCTTCTCCTCGGGTTTCCTCTACCTCTCCTTCCATTAACTTCTAACAGCTCTATCCGTCATACCACATAGTTTTCATCTACATACAAAGCATCCACTCCTTACCACGATCCTCTATCCTAAAACCGCCATACCTACACACCCCTACAAACACAAAACATATTCTCATCAACACACACTCAACCAATACCATCACCCATACACACACCCATAAACTCACTCACTACACTACAACAAGCACCACACAACCCAGAACACAAAACACACAAAAATCCCCACACATCACCCAAAATTAGAGAATCGAGCCAGACATCTGTTAGCGAAGACCATTCTATCGACTTATCAAAGACAACAATCTAATCCCAGATTTCAACTCAATAAAAGTCGTCCAAACCCAAAAGACAGCTTCCGTATGAACCACAAATCTTCTAGACCTCAAAGATCTCACGGCAAAACTTCGACAAATCACCGGAGAGAGCGATATTTTCATAAATTCAGGTTTAAAATCTAAAAGCCCAGCTAATTTACAACTTATTCTAAATCATCAACAAAACTTACATTTAGTCATTGCCGGCGTCGACAAAAACCTATGCCAAAAAATTATCGAGGATAATCTATCCGAAAACAAATTCCCGTTCACCAAAATAGTTCATTAGAGTTTTTACACACCCTGAAACTAAATTCGCTGATGTACTCTCGAATGGTATTAAAATATCGTTCTCTGAAAGAACGTTCCCTTGAATCTAGAATGCCTAGAAAAATCAATTATCTGTCCATACTGTGGACAACAACACAGTTCTACTGCATGCCCCAAGATAGATGTTCCCAAATGTCCGAACTGTAATGAAGGTCACCGGGCATTTTCAGAAAAATGCCCACACCGAAGAATCAAACCAAAAGACACAAAACAAACACAACCCGTACACATTTCCAAGCAAATCCCCTCATACGACCTATTCTCGGACATGAAATCCCTAATCCACTTTACATCCATGATCTTCTTCAATGTCTTCCCTGAAAAGAGGAGTTACACAATCCACTATTTAAATCAAATGTCCAATGCACTGTATAGGTATGCAATATCAACCTCCCGCTACAATTCCATTAACCAAACCTTTGCTTAACTTCGCAGATAGACACACAATAGAACACACACATTCATTATTCATATATACACTTATTCTTTACTCACACGTACACTTTACCTCCACCCAAGCTCACAAATCATAAACATCATCATCATTTTGGCTTTACAACCCTGTGTGGGTCCTAGCCTCCCCAAGAATTTTTCTCCAGTCGTCCCTATCCATCGCCTTCCTCCGCCAAGCACGTATTTCCATATTTCTCATGTCTTCATCGAGTTATCTAGGAATCTTGTTCTGGGTCTTCCTCTTTTTCTTTGACCAATAGGTCTATCAAGGAGCGTTTTTCTAGCTGGGTCGGTTTGCTCCATCCGCATTACATGGTCTACCCACCTCAGACGTCCTATCTTTATGTGTTTTACGATATCTGGTTCCTGGTATATCCTATAGAGTTCGAAGTTGTATCGTCTTCTCCAGACACCATTTTCATTTACCGCTCCATAGATGCGCCTTAGTATTTTTCTTTCGAAACATCCTAACATGCTTTCATTGCTTTTTGTTAAAGTCCAGGTTTCTGAACCATATGTTAGGACTGGGCGTATTACTGTTTTGTAGAGTTTTACTTTTGTATTTCTTGATATAACTGTAGATTTAAAAAGGAGATTAAGCCCAAAATAGCATCTATTAGCCGTGCAAATTCTGCGGTTTATCTCTGCGGTAGTGTCATTTTCAGTATTGACGAGCGTTCCCAGGTATACAAATTCGTTAACTGCTTCGATGACGTCATTTTCTATAACAAGTGGCCGTAGTGTTTGTGGTTGCGTACCTATTTTCATGTATTTTGTTTTATTGTTGTTTATTATTAAACCCATTTTTGTAGCCGCTTCCTTTAATGCTACGTACGCCTCTCGTGCTGCGTTTTCCGTTCTCCCAACAATATTGATATCATCAGCATATGCTAAAATTTGCACAGATTTGTTATATATTGAACCGAATCATAAACATACAAACACCAAAAAAAAAGCCAACAACACACAACCAATAACTACACAAACCCGCACAATTCACACACACCAAACACTAATCAGTGAGCACCCCGTACACTCCTTAAGAGTCGCATTCAAAATTACAACGACAGGCGGAGATTGGTTTTCTTTGGATTCTCAATCTCATTGCACAATGACACCTGATCCTAGGAATAGGACACAGCCACAGCTATCGTCTACGCGTTTAAACCGAACAAAACAAAAAGGCCAACAATCTGAAAAGGACCGTTTTTCCAACAGGACTTTTACTTAGTTGCGGGCTTGGTGCAACCAGCACCCAAAGGAAGAAAATTCTTCTGACACTACTGCTTTACAGCACCACTTAGTTCCAGAGAGCGGCAATATGCAGATTGACGTTTATCCAATAAAACACCCTA
This sequence comes from Diabrotica undecimpunctata, assembly GCF_040954645.1. Classification (NCBI taxonomy): domain Eukaryota; kingdom Metazoa; phylum Arthropoda; class Insecta; order Coleoptera; family Chrysomelidae; genus Diabrotica; species Diabrotica undecimpunctata. The sequence goes on along the minus strand of NC_092812.1, from coordinate 68,024,639 downwards.
CATTCACAGTATTCATTCATAGTTCTAATCCCTACGTCTAATAGACCAAACCATTGCAGTATTTTTTCTTGAATCTTTTTTGAGACTTTAATCACCTCGGGTCTTTCCCTAATCAAGTAGTTCCTGATCCTGTCCCTTCTAGCCTTACCCAACATCCGCCGTAACATTTTTATTTCAGCTACCTCCATCTTATTTTCCTGAATCTTAGTTACAGGCCACACTTCATCGCCGCACACTTAGCAGGTCTCAGCACACTCTTCTATATCTTTTCTTTCAGCCCTCTTTTAATCACAAAGTACCCCGCTCATTCGCGATCAGTTAAACCAACCAGCCTGTATCCTGCGGACAATTTCTCGATCTAGTGCCACAATTTCCATTGTGTAGTAGCCAAGATATTTAAATGCTTCTAGTCGTTCTACTCCCTTTCTCCAAGCGATTCTATATACCCAACCATTCCTCTTCCTCCCAATCACATAAACTCCGTTTTCAACCTGCTAAACTTAAGTCCACCATCTTAAATAGTTCTTCTCCCACCCCAACTTCTCCTCCAATATTTCTTTGCTCTCCTCTACCAACACGATATCATCCGCAAATAGCATCGACCTATTAGCTCCCTTCCTTACTTTTTCTGTCAGTACATCCACAACAAGATTAAAGAGGTAGGGATTTAGTGAACAGCCTTAATGCAAACCAACCATCAGTGGAAAACTTACGTACTTCATTCAGCGCGCTTTGCTTCCCTCTTTGCTACCTTGTACATATCCTTATTTTTCTCTCTTTTAGACCTGTCATACCTCTTTCTAGCCTCTTTCTTCCCTCTAACCTGCTGTTGCACTTCATCGTTCCACCACCAAGTTTCTTTGTCTATAGGAGGCTCTTTACCAGATGTGTTTTCTAGCACTTCCACTTCCACTCGCGCCACAACTTTACTGTTGGCTTTATCACTTTACAGTTGGTAACCTCTTTCAGCTGACTTCTTCTACACAACACAAAATCTACCTGACTTTCCCTTCTCCGCTACTATAGGTAACATACTGGTCTTTAGTCTTCTTAAAGAAAGCATTAATGACAGTCAAATCCCATGCCACTGTAAAGTCAATCACACTATTTTCTTCTTAATTTCTTGGTATGGATAACACTGAATCTTTCTTCTGGAATATCAGTTATCTCAGCTCTTTGTGTAGCGTGTTTCTCGAGAAAAATAAAATCTTTTAAACATTTTAGCAATTTCTTATAAGAATTTCGTGAATTACGTGAATTTCTTTTTTTTTGTAATTTCGTAGTTTTCATCTTAATAAGAGTGGTATAGATAACACTGAATCTTTCTTCTGAAATATCAGTTATCTCGACTTTTGTAGTTCCTTATCTTAGACGCAAAATTATTTCGTCATCAATAATATTAAATAAAACAAGGTTCAATTTGTCTTACCAAATTCAAAATTTGCCCCCATAGATACTCACAAATGGTAAATGGTATTCTAGAAAAAACTTTCAGTGATAACCCAGTCTTCGGCGCTCTTTCCACAGCGATATCCGAAATGTTTCGGAGGAAACCTAAGGGTGGTATAGATAACACTGAATCTTTCTTCTGGAATATCAGTTATCTCGGCTCTTTGTGATTCCTCGAGAAAAATAAAATCTTCTAAACATTTTAGCAATTTCACAAAGTTATGGAGTCTTCTAAGTACGTGAATTTCTTTTTTTTTTGTAATTTCTTAGTTTTACTGTTATCTTATCTCTTTGATATATCTTTTGTGATATCATTCGTGTTTTAAACGCGTAGTTAAGTTGGATATAATATATGAAAGTTAATTTATCAGGGAGTTAGAAATTTCAAAACTTTTGTCTTTCGTTTTTTATAGAGGCCTTTAATTTCACTTAGTGTTATGTCGTAGAACATTCTTTATAATGTTAATAAAGTTGGTGTTGGTAAAAAAGTGTAATATTGGTTTTTTTTTATTTGATTAAGACTTTGTTGACTTTTAGTTAATTTTCTGAAAACGTAATGCTCTTATTTTTTGTTGAAATATTAATTTTAGCTTAGTAGTTTTACATCTCGGTAAGTCAAAGTTTTTTAACTCCGCCTACCAGATCATTGAGTAGATTTACTACCCCAATGCCCTTGTTGCCGGTCCGGATAAAGAAGGAAGGTTCTTGGGCGAGATTAGCACTTCAACCAAGATAAAAAACCTTGTCTTTTTTAAAAAAATATATCAGGTTTTTGGTACAGACTATTTATTATATTTTTAAAATTTGACACTGTCCGATCAACAATGCTGCTAAAATAGTTTATCGTGAAGCGGTTGCACGAATAGCTTGATGACTGTGATGAAGTTTCTAGTGGTTTTAAAAATATCAAGAACGATCTAATTAAGAATGGAGACTATCGCGACCCAAAAGCATTCAAATTCCAGTCAGCACACTAGTACTCTGAAAATACTTCCTAGTATTAGTACTCTGAAATGTCCCGTAAAATCGATGAAGCTTCTAGTAAAACCGATGAGACATTATAAATTTCTAGAAAGGGTAATTAAGAATTAAAAAATGGTTACAACAAAATCCATGAATGAACATGGATCCACAACAAAACAGTTACAGAACCTCTGAAAGTATCTATATAAGCAGTACCTATTCATACTTTGAATTCAATTAAGTTGTGATCAAATCCACAATTAGTACCACGTTTTACTATACCGCCGAGTGGTGATTTGAAACCGTCGTTTTTGATTTTTGTATTCTGATTATGTGCAGAACGATTTAAGAGAGATTGTAATAAGGAGATGAAGAAGATAGATACTCGACAAGGAAGGATGGAAGAATATTTTGAGGCAGACCAGGGCTTAGGAAGAAGGTAGAAATTAGGTATGAATAGAATATATTTTCGTTTCATAGATTTGAACAAAACGATTAGGGTTTTTAAAAACGTTTGGAATATCCAAAACCGACTAACGACCCATTGTTTCGGAAGCCGGTGGACAGAGAAAATTATTTTATGCAAAGTATGTTTGTTTCAGTATTACCTATCGGAGATGCAGGAAGTATAAACATTTCATATGTGATGCATTTCATTGAAATTGAAAAATTGATATGTGTGTTTAAAAATGCCAAGATATGATTGGTTTAGAAAGAGATAGTAGAAAGGAAAGTGGTATGTTTGGTGTGTTTTTGAAAGTAGAATGGAGGATGGTCTGGTCCTGGCCATAGAAAGAATAACATCGAAAGTAGAAAGAGTTCTGCTTGCCGGAAGGTTTATTTAACGTCGAAAAAGATTAAGTTGAAAAATTTTTTAGATATTAAAAAAAACTAATTACAAGGAGCCATCTTCAAAGAGCTCTTGTTCAATTTATCAATTTGCTGAAATCTGTTTCGGAAATATACACGAGGTTTTAAAATGCAAAGAAAATTGACAGACTGTTGTTATTTCTAGATATAAGCATGTGATATCAGTAAATCATCATCATCATTGGCTCCACAACCCATGGTGGGTCTTGGCCTGCTCAAGGAGCAGGCCAAGTCTCCATTCTCTCCTATTCTTCGCCTTGGCTTTCCAGTTTCGTACTCCCAACATTCTAAGTCTTCTTCCACCTGATCCTTAAATCGTGCTCTGGGTCTGCCTCTCCTTCTCACTCCATCTATTCTTTGATTATAAATATGTTTTGGCGGCTCCATCTCATTCATTCTCTTTATGTGACCTAACCACCGCAGCCGGTTTATTTTGATGGATATCAGTAAATATTAAAAGGTATTTTAGGGTACAAATTTGTGTGTAAACAAATTCAATGAACAAAGTTTATAGGTCATTTAGAAAAGCGGATTGAATTTGTGCTGCGCAGTTTCTCAATTGTCAGAATAGGGACCAAGCGATATCTATATTTGCTTATGTTTTTGTTTGTGTAATAAACATTTCTCAAAGTTCATTTACATTTCTTTTACTTCCTTCTGCTTGTGTTATATGTGTGTAGTGTATTTTCACACTATTATAAAGCATAGGTATTTCAGAACTCAAAAAGGAACCCTTAGGGGAACATGCTATACCTAGGGACGGTTGTACCTAGGGACAGGCTAAATTAACGGCAAACAAAATATCAGACTAACCTTAGATTTACAAAACATATCGGCAACAGTGTCCCTCTCTATGGAATTGGGTGAGTCCCAGGTACATTATTAAAAGTATTAGTAACAAACAATGTTTTGTTTCAGGAGCTCATTATGCCAAGAAGTAAAGAAAAGAAGAGAAGACCGGGATCTTTAAAAGTCAATGTAGAGAATGCTGTTCGTGAAGTTTTAAATTTAAGTCTTTCAATTCGTGCCGCAGAGAGCCAATTTGGAATTGCAAAGTCTGCATTAGCAAGACACATTAAAAATTTTAAAACGTCAGGTCAAAACAATTTTATATACAGTCCGAATTATAAAGTCAAGCAAGTTTTTAATGAAGCCGAGGAAACGGAGCTGGTAAACTATTTAAAAACAGCTGCTAGAATGCATTATGGCCTAAGTTTGATGAACGTTAAAAAACTGGCATATGAATATGCAAAGCAAAATAAAAAAAAATATCCTGTTTGCTGGGACGATACAAAAGAAGCAGGAAATAATTGGCTTAGAGGTTTCCGAAATAGACATTCTGCATCTCTGTCACAAAACCCGAGGGTACACGTTTGGCCAGAGCAACTGCATTCAATAAAGACACAGTTGCTATTTTCTTTCAATCATATAAAAAGGCGTTGAGTAAAGGAAACTTTGAACCATCAAAAATTTTTAACGTCGATGAGACGGGTATTACTACTGTGCAGCAACCTCCTAAAATTTTAGCACCAAAAGGACAAAGGCAAATAGGAGGAATGACATCTGGACAAAGAGGTGTTCTAGTTACTGTGATAAGTTCTATTAATGCAGCTGGAAATACTGTGCCGCCTTTATTTGTGTTTCCGAGAGTAAATTTTAAGTCACATGTTGAAAGGGGCACCACCTGGAGCAATAGGAGCTACAAATCCGAGTGGATGGTCCAATGAAGATGTATTTTTTAAATTACTAGAACATTTCATATCACATGTTAAACTTACTTTGCAGGATAAGGTTATTTTATTGTTAGATAACCATCAAAGCCATGTTTCCATACCCACTATTAACTTGGCAACACGTTCGGGAGTCATTTTAGTTACTTTTCATGCCCATACATCACACCGATTACAACCTCTTGATTTATCTGTTTTTGGACCCTTTAAGTCTTTCTACAATAATGCAATGACTAATTGGATGAGTTCTCCTGATAACGCAGGGAAACCAGTTACCATTTACGACGTAGCAGAGTTGGCAAATACGGCATACTTGAAGGCATTTAGTCCAAACAATATAACCAAGGGCTTTCAAGTATCAGGTCTATACCCCTTAAACAGTGATATTTTTATTGAACAAGACTTTTTGCGATCTAAAATAAACGATCGAGAGGATCCATATTTACACAACTCTTCATCAAACCTTCCTGTTTATTCTGACCCCGATCCACCGCATTGTGATGCTTCCGAAACAGACCCTAAGCCTTAATGTTCTGGTTTAACGTCATCTTCCACACCAGAAGCTAAGTTGGATTTTCAAGAACCAATTCCTGTTATGTCAAGTTTTATTTCACCATATGAGGTTCGTCCCATTCCAAAAGCTTTGCCGCGCAAAGGGAATATTTCTAAGGGGCGCAAAAAAGGAAGGTCTCGCATTCCTACCGACATCCCATGTTAACATGACATTTTCAGGTTACAAGCGAAGCAGTAACATCTCCAGAAGATGCCAGCCCCTAGTGTTGGAGAAACGTCGAGAACTAATCTCAGAAGACAACGGCCTAGCAGCCCGAACAAACAGTTTAACAAGTTGGACGATGGCCGTGAAAGCCTAACGCATTTGATTTAAAGTTGGCGTTTGTAATTAAGACCATGGTGATATATTTTAAATGGAATACAGATTAATTTAACTACTATATTTAAATTAAGATCAAATTTCAATATCATAGTATATATATATATATACATATATATATATATATATATATATATATATATATATATATATATGTATATATATATATATATATATATATATATATATATATATATATATATATATATATATATATATATGAAGCTGCTTTGCATAATTAACATAATAATATCTTATAATAGGAAGGAAATACGAATTTACGGAATAGAAACTTAGTCGAGGAAGTATATCAACTATTTGCGCGCTACGGTCTAATTCATCTTTATCGAAAGGTAAGATTCCTGTGTTATTAGGTACCACTTGAGCATTAATATATTACAAATATATTTATGTTAAAGAACGATTCATATTATCGTAAATAAAAATTATAGATTCGATGAAAACTTTTATTTATCTGATTTAAGTTAAGCATTTGGAACTATTTTTCACATAAAGAGCCAATCTTCATGGTCAACGAAGAAGAAACGAAGGAAACGAATTAGCTATAGAGTCAATGAGATCACAAAGGACTCTGAAACGAGCCTAGAAATGGAATGAATTTCATATAAAATTTAAGAATGATATAACAAATATATTTAAATCGAGTCAGGGACAACAGTGTAAAAATATAATAATATTACAGAGAATAATTGTTCGTCGTTTATATAAAATTTAAATGGACAGCAAACCCTAAACACCGAAACAAGTACAAACAGATACATCAGCTGATTAAGACAGCATATTGCTTGAAATACGGGAAAAAAAGTTATATTTGGCTATTTTTATTGCTATAACAGAATACCTATTATGTGTATAGACGTAGAAAAATCAATTATGACATAAACAGATTATAAAGAAGAAATAAAAAATACGAAATATACGAATGTATCAACAGACGATATTAGAGAGGACAACAATAATGAAGAATAATATAATCGATTTTAAAAGCACACTATATGTATATACATATAAATAGAAAGATATCAATTATATACTTTTATAGTAGAAGAATATACATACAACAAAATGAAGAAACCTAGAAGAGCTCTAGAAGCGGAGATATTGGATTAACTATTGAAATAGTGTACATCTACGTTTACTCTTTTTTTATGTAGAAATGTAAATCTCACCTTACTTGACATATCTATTTACTTTAATTCAATTGTTATATGTTTGCATTCAAAGGAATTAAACTCTTTATCCATAAAAGTATAAACTAGCTACATTTTCTTTAAGAGTTATGAGTTCATTTACTGTTCTTTATAGTTGGTAAAATGATATTAATAAACATATCATGCGATGCAATCATCTGAAAAGAGTAAATATATAAACTATATTCCAATTTCAAGAAACACAAGTTAGATCGAAGATGTACTATGAAGTGGAAAGAATAAATAAAACTATTTTTATCATAAAGTAACTTTCATGTTAATATAAAAGTTAATTGATTTTTGTGCAGAATCAAGATTACTTTAAAGATTTGAAGTAAACAAGAATCACGTACTTATATTAATATTTGATCTCAATATATCAATTAAAGTTTTGATAAATGTTGTTTTAAATTGTCTAAAATAGCATTGCTGACATTACACCTGTTTATACGTGGGCATTAAATAGAAATAGTACGATACTAACATACCGTAGCATTTAAAATTACCTGAATTTTGTTCCTATTCAGTTGAACAAACAGAGCGAAATTCCTTAGAGTGTGAAAAGACGAGTTCATATAACTATACACTATAATACACCGAATATCGTCAATTACGTCGGTCGACGGTGGTACCGAAATCGATTGGTAAAAGAAGTACTTTCTCCGTGCACTTTTCTTTGGTACTGACAACTACACTACACTACAACAGTTAAAACAGTACACCTTGCTAGCGGTATATTGAATTTCGGTATTCCTAGTAACGCAATGGTGGGATGGGAGAATAGGCATTCTCTTTTCATACGTATAGTAGTAGTACCCACTGAATCCGTTCCTCATCTACACTGAGAAACATACTTTTACACTTCTCTTTACAGAAGACATCTAAGTTGAAGAAGTTTGTTAACAATTATCTGCACGTCTTCCGATGTTAACAGTTTAATTTTACCCGTATAGTTTATTTTACAATATCTATTTGTTACATGGAGATAATACCATACTAATTATATATTAGAAATATCTAATAATTAGACGTAAATAGATTGTTGAACACATACAACTGACAAAGAACCACGCACGTTAACAAATTCAACAACCTTTTCGAAAGCATCACGAACAACAAATACAATATCTTAACAAGACACAATGCAAACAACACAACAGTTGTCAATCTATCTAAAAGACAGTTGAACCTTGAACGCAACGATCCTGATGCTATCAAAATGTCTAAATTATGCTGTAACATTCCCATCAGTTCCTAAACTTGACATAATCAGTGCAGTTGAAAAAATCTGTCAAGTACTACCAACACACGGAATCAAAGAATATAGAGTACTACGCAAAAAACGACTGGAGAAAAGCACAAAATCAAAATCAAATGTCAGTAAAGAGAAACTCAGAGCTATTAAAGCTCTAAAAGAAGATGAGTCAATAATAACAATACCAGTCGCCAAGGGCAATGCAATTGTAGTTATGGACAAGAGTGAATATCAGGATACGAAATACAAGAATTGATCACAAATAGACCTTACACTAAACTAAACAAGGACCCAACCAAATCACTGGAAAACAAAATATGCTGCGCTGCCAATATAATCTTAATGGTACTTCATTCTGTTTCAATTATTTGTAAGTAAACAATTAAAAATTATTATTATATTTCGTATGTTTCGTACAATCTTATAGTAATAATTCTGTTTATATTTTTGGTTTGATTTGTTCATCAATTTGATTTGCAATATTTATATAATTCTACTTATATAAATTGTTAAAAGAGCTAGTTCCTTCTTTAATAGATTATTTTGGACAAGAACGAGATAATGTCAGGCCTTTTTTTACCTTAAAATGCTTTAAGAGAAGTAAGTTAATAAATTTAGAATATATTTATATTCTATTTATATTTATATTTATAGAATTTTTTTTACAGATATATCATAATCAAAGCTGGTAGTGAGGATGGATTTATTGACGGTGCACAAGCGATATATTCTTCAAAAACTAAACTATCAGTAAGTGTTTTACAAGCATGCTAATAAAATATGAAATGAAATAATCATATAAAATTTTGTACAAATAAATGAGAACCATTCTTTTTTTGAAATAAGCCACCTCATATGTATACGAACCCCTTCCCATATAAGTTGTCCCACTTATTTGAAGTTTAAGTCGATTACCATAAACAAATTATACTCTGCATGTTTTTATAAGTTCTCATGTTAATTAATACGGCATTTTTATTAATATTTATTAAAAACATTACCCTTATGTTTTTTTATTTATTTTTATTAACAAAAATTTCAATAAACTCTGGCTATGCATTCACTTATGTCAACATAATACGTTGATTTTTTCATAATTATGTTGAATCCAGAGGCAGCTTTGGAAAAGTTACATTAAAACAATAATATTGCCAGTTAATGTCAAATGTATTTTGTAGTACTGTAAAGCTTTTTGCCGTTTGTGGATTGTACAATGGGTCGAGGTAAAGTTATCGATGAGAAAATTTGTTTAATCATTATTAGATTTTTTAATTCTGGAAAATCCAATTCGGAAATCGCGAATATGTAGCATGTGTCACGTTTTAGTGTAAGAAATATAGTCAGAAGATACAAAACTATAGGTTCGGTCGTCACAAAACTTAGAAATGTACGAAAAAGTAAAACAATCAAGTTTCATAGGTGTATTTTGTTAAACATTCTCCAATGAACAGAATAATTCACATTAATGAATATTTGTAAACAAAGTATAAAGCGACTGTTCAAATTTTTTCTATTTATAATTTGCTATCTTTGTGTTCTTTAAATATACTGTACTATATTTATTCTTCTTCTTCTTTATGTGCCCTGTCCGTTGCGAACGTTGGCTATCAACATGGCAATTCTGATCTTCTTTGCAGCGCTTCTGAATAGTTCGACCGATGTGAGCCCGAACCACTTCCGCAGATTTTGGAGCCACGAGTGTCTTCTCCTGCCTGGCCCTCGCTCACTGGCTACTTTCCCCTGGACAATTACTTGCAGTAGACGGTACTTATCGTGTCTCAATATGTGGCCTAGATATTCATGCTTTCTTTGTTTGATTGTGCTCAGGATTTCTTTCTCCTTTCCGATTCTTTGGAGTACCTCTATGTTGGTGACAGGTTCGGTCCAGGATATACGAAGAATGCGTCGGTACACCCACATTTCGAATGCTTCTAGTTTTCTCGTGAGCGTCTCTGCCAGCGTCCAGGCCTCCATACCATATAGTACGATCGGAAAAATGTAGTATTTGACTAGACGTAGTTTTGGGGGAAGAGACAAATCCTTGCTTATGAGGAGCTTTTTCGTATTGTTAAATGCTGCTCTAGCTCGTTCTATTCCCGCCTTAATTTCTGTAGCCTATTCCCATTTTGCATTTACGTTGGTGCCAAATTACACATAAGATTCTACATGGTCAATTAGTATGTTACTTATCCGTAATTGTCGAGCAGGTTGTTGCTTTTTGCTTATCAGCATCCACTTTGTCTTCTCGAAGTTGAGGCTCAGGCCGTATTCCTCACTAACTGAATAAACTCTTTCCATTACCTGTTATAATTCGTCTATGGTACTAGCAAGGATCACCGTGTCGTCGGCATATCTTATATTGTTCGTTAACTCACCGTTTATTTTTATGCTCTCATTTGCATTTTCCATATATTTGTTAAATATTTCCTCGGAATAAATATTGAATAGGAGTGGGGATAAGATACACCCCTGATGGACACGTCTTTTGATCTGCACCCTTCCAGTGAGTTCGTTGCCAATTTTTGCTCTTGCTGTTTGACCCCAGTATAGGTTTGCCACAATTCGAATGTCCTTGTCGTCAATACCTGTCTTTCGCAGAATATCCATCAATTGTCCATGATTGACATTGTCAAATGCTTTTCTAAAATCCACAAAGCACAAATACACGTTCTTATCAACGTCTCTACACCGCTGTATAAGTACCTGAAGAGCGAAAACTGCTTCTCTAGTTCCAAGTGCTTTTCGAAAACCAAACTGCAGTCTATCGATATTTGACTCACATTTATTCTTCTATGAATGATCTTAGTGAACGCTTTAGTGACATGATTGATCAAGCTTATAAGCCGGTAGTCATCGCAGATCTGGGCAGTTGGTTTCTTCGGGATTGTAATAAATGTTGACTGTAGCCAGTTCTCCGGGATTTTACCGCTATTATATATGTTGTTAAAAAGTACAACTAGATTATCAAGGAACTGTTTGTCTGATTTACATAGGATCTTTAATATTTCGCAGGGTACATTGTGCGGACCTGTTGACTTATTATTTTTTAGTGCTGCAATTGCATCTTCTATCTCCGATTTAAGGATTGAAGGACCTGTTTCTCCTTCTCCATATAGGTGATCATCAGTCCTGTCAGATGCAAATAATTTTTCTATGTATGATATCCATGTTTCTAAGATCGTTGATGGCTCTGAGATAAGATTTCCCTCGATTTATCCCATCTCTCTATTATGTCCGACGTGTTCTCGTTAATGTCGTTTATTTTCTTACCTAGTTGTTTTTGGTTTTTGGTTTCTGGGTACGTTTTTGATGATTTTATCATGTTTTTATATCTTGTTGGTACTGCTATATAATCTATCTGATTCCTTATGATGTTGTTAGGTGAGTCAGCGGGAGATTTCCATGTGTAAAGTCGACGTTTGGGGAGCTTGAAGAGTGTATTACTTAACAGCAGGTTATAGTCCTGGCAGAAGCATGTAAATCTATCAGCTCTATCGTTTCTCTCCCCTAGGCCGAAGTTTCCCACGATCTTATTCACCTTGCCTCTGCCAACCTTTGCATTGAAATCTCCCATCACTATTGTTACTTCATGTTTTTTTGTTATTTTTATCAGGTTCCCAGTTGTTCGTAGAATTCTTCGCTGATTGCCTCATCTTTATCTGCCGTTGGCGCGTATAGTGCCGTTGACACTATATTTATTGCTTGTATATTTTCTTTTTTTACCTTGTGATTTTCTGTACCTTGTGGATGTATCTAGATAATGCAAATATTGAAGAATAATTTTTGACATTTCCATTTATTTTTTAAGTTGAGATAACTTTAAAAAATGGTAGTGTATACCTTGAGTCCGATTATTAGATTTTGGTGCACTCTTTAGTTTCTTTTGGAGGTCCTCTTCACAATGCAGTTTGATTAGGTTTTCCCGAATGTTATCCAACCTATTCATGAAATCTTATAAATCGGTTGAGCTTTATATCCGTTTTACATTCTCGCAATTCTGTTCATTTATTTCACAATATTCCGTCTTTCTATTTTATACCACTTTCTATTTCCTTTTTATCACACCGGCTTGCCCTAATTTAGATGCAATATTACATATTAAAAGTTATTGATTTATTTAGTGTCTCACTGTTGAGTTTTAAAATTACACATTTTTATGTGATCTTTTATAATATTATGGATTAACGTACCTCGTCTTCCACATTATTGACAAGTTTTTTTGGTTTGTTTACTGTACAATTAGTCTAAAAGAAACCATAAACATATTTGTTGACTTTACATCATTAGGGCGAAGATATTTCAATAAATATTTACTCTACATGAATATCAATTATTAGCAAACGTCAAAATTAAACTCAGAAAACCGGAGAAAAAAGTTAAAACCACCAAAATAAACATCAAAAATCTAAAAGACGACAACTGCCAACAGCAACTAATCGCAGAGATAAATAAATTAACTGAAGGAAGCCTGGAATGGGCAGATATGAAAAAAGCCATACTAAAAGCGGGAAAAGAGGTCCTAGGCGAAGAAGAGAAAACCACTAAAAAAGACTGGATGACACCGGAAATAGTTCAGCTAATAACTGAAAAAAGAAAATACAAAAATAAAGATGAAAATAAATATAAAACCATCAAAAATAAAATCAACTATGAAATCAGAAAGGCTAAGGAGGAATGGATGAACAAACAATGCTAGGAACTGGAAGAACTCAGCAACAAATATGGCACCTCAAACTTACATAAAAAAATGAAAGAACTTACAGGCAACACCAGACAAAGAAGAACACTCATAATAAGAGATAATAATGGAGGAATACTTACTGAAGAGAACAAAATAAAGGAAGTATGGGAACAATATATAAAGACAATATAAAATATCACAGACAATGTAGAAACAGAAAAATTGAAAAGGATAGGAAATAAGTAGGATTCAAAACAACTAACACACTGAGATCTATTCTGTCCAACAAAAAAAGTGAACTTGAGTCCACAAATAAAAATTTAAGGGAACGAGCAGAAAAGTGACTACGGTCTATATCCCAAATAAGTCTGAATGACATTATTCAGGGGCGTCAGGGCTCTACAAGTGAACCTTCAGCACAGAAAGGTAGCTTCAGTGAAACTGACTGTTGCTACGAGAGGGTATATGCTATGAGTTCATGGAAAATATACAATAAACCAATAAGTCGCATTACGACTGGTGTGTTACAGCCGGCTCTCAGAGAAGAAAAAACTCTGAGTCTTTATCTTTGATGGGGTTTAATTTAATCTTATCTTCCAGCCGTCACTATTAAAGTATTTTATTGATTTTTCCTACAAACCCTTCCAGTATAAAGTAATGCTCACCTCCCATATTTATTATAGTTATACTCATTCTCATATACTTAAATACTCATTCTTAAAAATGTTCCTTAATTAAAAGGTAGCATCTTAAATATGGTAGGATCTAATGTTGTAGCATTATATTTATGTCAAGAAGTTTTTTTTATTATTTGAAATAGTCTATTTAATAAAATGTATAGATAAATCTATTCTGCCTTCTTCGACAGCTACGCCATCCTTTCCTCGTTGTCCATGTCCATGAGCGTCAAATCGCTGTAAATCAATGTAAGTGTTGTTCACGTCATTAACCTCCTGTTTAAAGCTATTAACTTTATATTATGAGTATAAAAACAGTAACGAGCACTACAATGTTATATTTTTATATTACAACTCGAGCATCGGAATTCAGGATTATATCGAAAATTTCTTTCTTACACAAATAATATAGATACAATAAAAGGATCATATTGAAGAAGGTAATATTATAAAGGTTGTCCCAAGAAGATGAACTAAACGCATTATAAGAAGGTGATCTATCAAGGACAGTAATGGTGAACCTTTTGAGCTCGGTGTGTCAAATTTTGAATCGAAACAAAATTTTCGTGGCGTGTCACACACCACAAAAGTAAAGACTAAAAAATCGAAATATTTATAATTTTTTAATAATAATATTTTTAGTTAAAGAAAAACAAAAATACAGTATAACATTGATAAAGAAAATTCTTTGGCGCTAAAGCTTGTCTGTTAAATCTTTTATTTCAGGTGAATAATTTTGTTCTATTTTGTTCTTTACTTAGGAACTTTTATTTTATAAATCGCTTCCTCTCGGCTACCAAACTTTGTAGTCATTTCTTGAATGATATAATACACATTCTGAACCACCATGAACCGCACAACTTCATTAATTAATAAATTTTTTTTATTTAAAAAAATTTTTTTTTTCGTTTTTACGAACATTTTTATTTATTATTTAAAATCATATTATATTAATATCTAACTCTGGTTTAGAATGTTGTTTATATAATGCGGGACGTCGTAAAAAAATCAAGTCGTAATCTTTTTTTTTACATGTTCTTAAGTTAAAAAAATGCAACTTTTTAGGAGAGCCCACAAACTAAAACAGTCTGATTTAGAACCCTCCAGCCTCATATTCTTCCCTATCCTTTTTGGAACCGTAAGCTTTTTTCGTACATTTTTGTTTTAGCTAACTTACACATTTTTCTAGTAGTTGTTGCTTTTTTCAGTCATTTATTTTCATCATAGCAATAGCTTTTAGTCCATTCAGCGTATTACATCATCATCATCATTGGCTTTTACAACTCTTCATGAGTTTTTGCCGCGTTTACTATTGCCTTCCATTGATTCCGATCCTGTGCTATTATTTCCCATGGCCTTACTTCCATCTTCTCCAGGTCTTCCCTGACTGCGTCTTTCCACCTTTTTCTAGGCCTTCCTGTGGATCTTCTACCATCTGGTCTTTCCCAAAACACATTGCTAATCAGTCTGTCGTCATCACTCCGTACCACGTGGCCTGCCCATCTTAATCTATTGGCTTTTATGTATCTTACGATGTTTTCTTTCCCGAAGAGAGTCTCTATTTCATTGTTATATCTGCTCCTCCATTCATTTGTCACGCTGTCCCTGCAAGGACCATATATAATTCGCAGGATTTTGCGTTCCCATACTAATAGCTTATTGATTTCTTTGTTTCTCAATGTCCATGTTTCACTTCCATATGCCACTGCTGGTCGTATTATGGTTTTGTACATTTGGATTTTGGCACGCCTTGAGAGGAGCTTTGACCTCATTAGATTTTGAATGGCAAAGAATGATTTATTCCCCGCCAGTATTCGTATTTCAACCTCCCGTTCTCCTGTGTTTTCACTGGTAATTGTTGCTCCTAGGTATTTGAATTCTTTGACCACCTCAAAATTATGATCGTTTATGGTAATGTTTTGTCTTATTCGCTGTCGTTCCTTTTTTGATACGACCATGTTTTTAGTTTTTTCTTCGTTTATTTTCAGGCCTACGCTTAGTGTTGCTTCTTCAAAGTTTGATACTATATCCTTAACTTCCAGTGTTGTCTGTGCTACTGCATCTACATCATCTGCAAATGCGAGAATAATCTTTGCTTCTCTGGCAGTTATGTCTGGTTTGACTCTGCTATAGATTTTTCGCATTGCATATTCAAATGCTAGGTTAAATAGTAATGGGGACAGCGGGTCTCCCTGTCTGAGTCCGGTGCTTATGCCGAAAGTTTTGCCTCCTATTCTAATTTGTGCAAAGGAATTGTTGAC
Source organism: Diabrotica undecimpunctata (assembly GCF_040954645.1). NCBI lineage: Eukaryota > Metazoa > Arthropoda > Insecta > Coleoptera > Chrysomelidae > Diabrotica > Diabrotica undecimpunctata. The sequence goes on along the minus strand of NC_092812.1, from coordinate 68,008,650 downwards.
ACACATTCGCGCAATCATGGTCAGCTTCTTTGGTACGCCTAACTCCATCATTGCACTCCACAGTTTTAAGCGATCTATGGAATCATATGCTTGTTTGAAATCTATGAAGATCTGGTGTACTTCTTTATTATATTCCCAATACTTTTCTAGCATTTGTCTGATAGTAAATATTTGGTCGATTGTTGATCCAGGCCTAAAGCCGCATTGGTAATCGCCAATAATTTCCTCTGTATATGGCAGTAATCGTTTTAGTACAACTGAAGCTAATATCTTATATGTAGTACCGATTAGTGAGATTCCCCTGTAGTTGCCACATATATCCTTTCTGCCTTTTTTATGTATTGGCACGATAATACAACCACTACATTCTTTTGGCATTATTTCTTGTTCCCAGGCTTCTTTCATTAATTGGTGTATTTTAGTTCTAAGTTCATGCCCTCCTTTTTTAATCAGTTCTGCATCAATATTGTCTAGTCCCGGGGATTTGTCATTTTTTAAGGTTTCTATCGCCGTGATAATTTCTTCCAGGCTTGGCGGGGGTACTTCTATCTCGGCCGTTTGGTACTCACAATTTGCTTTATTTCCATCCGCGTCTACCTGGACATTTAGAAGACTTATTATTTTAGATTATTTTATTTTCAGCTGTAATCATTTGCTCATTTTTATCTCTCACAAAGTTCGGTGTTCTTATATATGCACCTTTCTTATGTTGTCTTACTTCTTTGTAGAATTTTTTATTTTGCTTGCTTCCGTGTTCACGTTCTACTTTTTCAATTTGTTGTTGTAAATGTTGTCTCTTTTTTCTCCTTACTGTTCTTCTGGCTAAGGCTCTCTCTCTATTGTATTGTTCACGCTTTTCATCCGTCGGGTTTGCTAGGTAGTCGATTCTTCTTTTGTTTGCTTCTTTTAAGGTATCCTCGCATTCTTCATCAAACCATTTTCAGCGTATTACGTTACGCTGAAAATGGTTTGATGAAGACGGCTTACGTTAAGACGGAATATTTAGTTTGCGCAGCATTTTTGATTTTTTTGGTAATAAAGACTTTTCTGTTTATCAAGTTCAATATACCATTCGATTCAGAAAACTATGTAAAAATATAAATTAGAATAAAAAAAACGAAGAATTTTATTTCAGGGGTACCTGGCCTCATTATATTATTTAACGCTTAAATGGTATTGTGGGTTTCAGTGGACCCCAGGACAAAGAATATGAAATGTAATTTTGCTACTAATTAATTGGTGGCATTGTGACTTTATGTAATCTTGCATTACTTGTATTTTATGGTTTGATATGCAACACATGTTAAAATTCTAATTTAGAGAAACAGTAACGAAAAATCTTAAAAGACCCCACTGTACCGTTAATGTAAGTATTTTTATCCCCCTCTCCGGACTGTGATTTTACCTCGACGCCGGTGGGAGGGCCGAGTAACTGGTCTTGGTCCCTAATATTGTGAGGGGAGCACAACCGGTGAAACCAAGAACAGTCCAACATAGAGAAAAATCCTGAGATGGTTCGGAGGATCTTCAATGAACTCCTCCAGAAGCAAATGTTTCCCATAATGATTAAACAGGCAAGACTGACGTTAATATTTAAACCGGGCAGGGATCCCGAGATTTCCAACTCATACAGGCCGATCTGCCTTCTAGACAGCCTGGGGAAATTTTATGAAAATCTTATTAAAAATCGCCTAGAAGACGAATTACAGATAAATGGAAGTATATCTGACAAACAGTGCGGATTCAGAAAATCTAGATCATCCATCGATGCGGTAAAAGAAATAGTTGACACTGTAAAAAGGACGAGGAAGAAATGGGCCGCCCTCGTGATGTTTGATGTGAGAAACGCTTTCAACTCAGCCAACTGGGGTCACATTATCACCTCACTGGAAAAAGCAAATGTGTCAGATTATTTGATCAATATAATTAAGGACTACCTCAATGAAAGGTATGTCCAAGTGGCAAAACCTAAAGATCTGAAAACATCAGCAGGTGTACCGTAAGGATCCGTACTAGGACCAATGCTTTGGAACATTTTATATAATGAAATCCTAGAAATCGACTATGGAGCAGAGACCAAAGCTATTGCATACGCAGACGATTTAGCTCTACTCATTCAGTGTAACAATAACTTGGAGTTAGAAATGTTAGTCAACAGAAGCTGTAGAAAAGTCAAAAGATGGATGGTAAAACAAGATCTAGAGTTAGCAACAGAAAAAACCGAAATTCTGATCTTGAAAGGCCCTAGAGCCCGCCCAAACCTGGCTTTTGTAGTAGGTGGTACAAGTATAGAGCCTACGTACTGTGCTAAATATCTGGGCATCCAACTAGACACAGGTCTAAGATTTACAAAGCACCTGATGAAAGTAGTCCAAAGAGCAGAAGAGAGAACCGCGGCATTAATAAAAATTATGCCAAATATCGGCGGTCCAAGTGCCCTCAAAAGAAGAATGTACCTTCAGATTGTGCATTCTACCCTCTTATACGGCGCTCTCGTATGGTACGAAGCCTTGAGAATGCCTAAGTATAAAGAACTGCTTGCAAAGACACAAAGGAAGCCTCTACTAAAGGTAGCAAGCGCATACCGGACTACTTCTACGATTGCCCTACAGGTCATAACAGGTACGCTCCCCATTCACCTCCTAGCTAAAGAAAGAGACACTTTATATAACAGAGAAAACGGTCATTTACCGGAAATAAAATCCGAAGTAAGATCACATATGCTCCAAATATGGCAAAATGAATGGGAGGCACAAACGGAGAAGGCACAATGGACCAAAATGTTAATCCCTGATGTGGTAACTTGGTCTAAATGTAGGTTCAGAAGGTTAAATTATTTTTTTACACAATTTCTCACCGGCCATGGCTCCTTTAGGTCGTACACGTATAGAATAAAGAAGACAATAAATGATTTGTGCATAGATTGTGGTGTCATAGACGACGCAGAACACTGCATTTTTGCTTGCACTACCTTCCAAAGAGAACGGAATAATCTAATATCAAGGCTAGGAGCGATAACGCCCAACAATCTGATACAGAAAGCGACGCAAAACAAAGAATCCTACGATGTTACTGTAGCTGTTACAGAGCGAGACAGGAACAGGGTGGTTGAGGTAACAAATTGCATAATACGCTGTCATGAATTCTTTACAGCTCGGCTGCACGACGGAATAGACGGCACCTTTACAACCAGATCTGTAATTATATTACGTACGTAGTTTTCATGACCTCATGCCTCTTTTAATTCACATTCCTTCCTTGTCAAGCTGAACACACCTGCACTTTTATGAACCCATATTTTGTTTCCCCACAATACCGTCTCTGCATATCATTTTAAGTGGTGCTTATCCTTTTTAGGTAAGAACCCTTTTACAATTTTCTCCCAAATTTTCAGACTGCACAAGGCATCTCAATGTTTCGTTCACCGATTGAACTCGTCCGGGGGTGCCTTGTGCGAAGAAGGGGTGGTTTATAGTTGGTAGGCGACTTGTCAGGGGTGCATGTGGCGCATATAATCCATACTTTGGATGCTATGTCCTAGCATGTGCTCCTTTCTGGATCGAATCCAACAGTACTAGGGATATTTTCCCTAGTCGGTTTAGAATCTTTCCACCTCAGTCAAAAAAAGTATTTTTATCCACTTAAATTTAGTTTTTTTTTTATATAATTTTATGTCTAATTATTTTGAATAGGCAAATCGTGAATTTGAATTTAGGATATTCACTTTAGGATGGCTTCATCGAAGGCGTCAACTGATGATGAATTGCGCTCCATAGTAGAAGATCCAGGATTTTATAACTCGTACGTAGACAGTAATGCAGATACGGACGAATTTATACCTAGTGACCACGACAGTTCATCGGCAGCGTCGCTGGAAAGTGATAATTCAGAAGATGAAGCTGAAGATAGACCGACAAAAAATGATGATGAACGGGAGTGTATGTATTCAGCTATTAAATATTATTTTGGTAAGAAAAATTGTTATCTGTGGAAAAAAGAATCATCTAAAGTAACTCGTACAAGGGCTCATAAATAGTTCTTTTAGTATCTGGTACAAAAAATATTGATCCATCCGATATTTTCTCAACATGGCAGTTATTTGTCACAAACGAATTTTTACAATAATTTTGATGCGTACCAACAATAAAATAGAAATTTCGAGACTTCAGCATAAATCTCCTCATCCAACGTTTACCAACCTGGATATGATCGAATTAAAAGCTTTTATTGAATTACTGTATTTATCTGGTGTAATGAAGTCCAACCACGAAAATATTTTGAGACTTTTTGCTGAGGATAGCAGGTTTAATTGTATTACTATTAGAGAAGCTAGAAAATCTAACGACCGTTTAGCTGCAGTGAGGGAGATATGGTACATTTTTATATCCAATGTTCACAAGTATTACATACCCGGTGTAAATCATACTATCGTTCAGATGTTAGTTCTTTTTCGCGTTAAATGAAGGTTTCGAATGTACATACATAACAAGCCTGCAAAATATGGTTTAAAAATATTGTGCTTATGTGATTCCCAGAACTTACTATTTATACATTGCGTTTATGTACACAGACAGGGATGATGAAACTGACAGAACATTATCAGTTCTAACTCAAACTGTTCTAAAACAAAAATCCCAATTGAAGGTACAAATAGAAATATTAGTTGCGATAATTAGTTCATGTCCGTAGAACTGTGTAATTTACTGAAAGCGAAACATTAGTAAGTTGTAGGGACTTTGAAGCAACATAAGCCTCAAATTTTTCCTGAATTTAAAAACAATAGAAAATGAGCAGTTTCCTCTTTAATTTTTGGATATAATGAAAATATAACTATTTGTTCTCATGTGTCCAAAAGAAATCGGGCTGTAGCATTGCTCTCCACGTGCATCAAGATCAGAAAATTAATGAGGCCACTAATAAACCTGATCTAATTATGGACTATAATGCTCATAAAGCCGGTGTAAATGCACTAGATCAACTGTGTGCTAATTATACAGTTTCAAGAAAAACACGTCGTTGGCCATTGGAAATTTTTAACACAATTCTAAATATAGTAGGAATCAATGCTATGATAATACTTAACTGCAACAAAAAAGTCGATTATGTAGACGATATAGCACAGAGAAATATTAAAAAAAATTTAAATAACTTTAGTGAAACCACATATCGAGCGCCGTGATATTAGACCACTTAGTCGTGAATTAAGAGATACAATAATAAAACTTGGTGCTACTCCACTTCCTGCGCCCTCTGTTGAACCTGAGACAGTCACAAAATTAAGATGCCACCTTTGTCCAAGACATCATCATCATCATTTTGGCTTTACAACCCTGTGAATCCTCCCCAAGAATTTTTCTCCAGTCGTCCCTATCCATCGCCTTCCTCCGCCAAGCACGTATTTCCATATTTCTCATGTCTTCATCGATGTTATCTAGGAATCTTGTTCTGGGTCTTCCTCTTCTTCTTTGACCAATAGGTCTATCAAGGAGCTTGTCCAAGACAAGCTGACAAAAAAACTAAGCAAGTGTGTGAAAAATGCCGAAATCACATATGCACCATTCACAGAAATATAGTTTGCTCCAAATGTTTCTAAACAATTCTATACTATGTAGTTATATATATATATATATATATATATATATATATATATATATATATATATATATATATATATATTATATGTTTTTTAGTCTTAAATAAAATGTTCAAAAGTTGCAATTTCCATTTTTATTTAATATTTTAGTCTGAGGTCCGCGGAGACCCCACTAAACAATTTACCTAACTTTATTTCACCGTACCCCTTAAGGGTTAATACTGTGAACAATATCTCATAAAAATATGTGGATAAAAAAAAATTTTAACAAATTCATTGCTAAATCTTTCCAGTTTATCCAAGTACAGGTATCAGGTTATCCGTTACAAGACTTCAAAATTTCTTCTTCGTAGTTGTACTCATTTTCACTCTTCAAACGATTCCGTTACATATTTTTAAGTACTGATCTTAACTCGACAATCATTAATAAAAGCGTGCAAATACCAGCATTTGCAGATGATGTTGACATAATCGCAAGATCCAGAAGAGAAATGATAGAGGCATACAACCAAATAGAACGAGCTGCACAAAATAGTGGTCTTAAAATCAATCAGACCAAAACAAAATATATGCAGGTAAGTAAAAACGCAGAAATAAGGCAGCCACAAAATATAACAATAGGAGAGTACAACATAGAGGGGGTAAAAAACTTTATATACTTGGGATCCCTAGTTACGTCTGATAATAACGTTACGGAGGAAGTGAAGAGACGAATATTTATTGCAAATAAATGTTACCATGGCTTAATTAGACACCTAAGATCAGATAACGTCGCAAGAAAGACAAAATGCCAAATATATAAAACCCTAATAAGACCGGTACTCACATATGGCTCAGAAACCTGGACACTCACTAAAAGAGAGGAAACGTTGTTAGCCACCTTCGAAAGAAAAATCTTGCGACATATATATAAGGGCACAAAAGAAAACGGAATATGGCGAAGACGATACAACTCTGAACTATACAAAATATACCAGGATCCGGATATTATAACATTCATTAAAATAGGACGGCCGCGTTGGATAGGACATGTAGAAAGAATGGAAGAAGGCGAAATACCAAACAAAATATTCAAACAGATGCCAGTAGGAAAAAGAACAAGAGGAAGACCGAAACTGAGATACTTAGAACAAATAGAAAATGATATAACAACCTTAAAAATAAAAAACTGGAGAAAAAAAGCACGAAATAGATCAGAATGGAGAAGAATCCTGGAACAGGCCAAGACCCAAAAAGGGTTGTCGAGCCAGTGATGATGATGATCTTAACTCGACAAATCTAAATGGTCAATTTACATCTATTGAAAATCTTTTAATTTCAAAGTATTGTCATCCATCCACTACATTAGGATGTTTTAGGCTTCTAAAGTGATTGAATATTTCACTGAACTGTTGAATTAATGAATTTTTCGTATTCTAGTAAATGACCCATTTCACACGGTGTTGTTGCCTTTTCGAAATATTGTTTTATGCGAGGAAAATACTTATATGTTCTAGTTTCAATATCTCGCTTGAAAATTTGAAGTTTACTGTATCCAAACATAACCTCAATCATTTTGTCCAGACTTTGTAATCTTACGTTAAGTTCATTCAGGAACAAAGAGGTCATTAAGGAACATTCAATTGCTAATCCAAATATGATTCTTAAGCTCAGGAACGTTTATCCTCTGGTGACCTTTGTTCCAATCATTTGGTAGTGAGTTTTGTGTCTATATTTGTTGTATTAGCTTATTTATTTATTTGTGTAATTCCTTTCCTCCGTATTTTATTAATTTCACTGCTATTTCATCTTCTCCTCCTGTTTTTCCATTTCTGAGGTTTTTAATTTCTTTTTGTAGGTACTTCTTTTTCTGTGGGAATTTCCGTTTCGTCGTTATTTTGTACTATTGACCTTACTTCTTCATTGCACTGTGTTTCCTCCGTAGTGAATAGCATTATTTCGTAATATTCTTCCCAAATTCTGCTATATTCAAATACTGTTTCTCCTTTTTGGGTTTTTAGCCCTCTTGTTCCATTGCTGGGCGTATTTATTGTTGTTCTGACTTTTTTGTAAAATAGTTTTATTTTATAATTTTTTCACTATCCTCTAGATTTTCATTTAACCATTTATTTTTCTTCTTTATAATTGTTGCGCTGGCTTTGTTTCTAGCTATTTTTTATTCTACCCTGTTTTGTTCTGACGGGATGTTGATTCATGTCATTCTGGCGGAGTTTTTTGGTGTTTTCTCTGTTTCGCAGTCTTGGTCGTACCAGTCTTTATTTCTTTCTGTTGTTTTTTTTCCATTACTTCATTTGTTGTTTAATTTATTTTGCTTTTTAATTCTTGCCATATTTCGTTTATGTTTGTGGGTTGATGCATAAAGTTGGATATATTTTCATTCATCTGTTGTTCAAATTTTTCTCTTATTTCAGTCTCTTCTAATGCTTTTGAGTTCCATTTATTATAGTTTGTTTTAGTTTGATATTACTTTTCCCATCTGAGGGCGCTCATTTTTATTATAACCAGTCTGTGTCCGCGTTTGTCCCTCTGTAAGATATAAGATGTCGTGTCTAGTATTTACGTTTTCTTGGATGCTCAAATTTTGTCGATAGAAAAGTCATATTTAGTGTTGCTGCGGGTTGACAGATTCTGTGGTCATTGCCATTTGTTTTTTCGTGTAGAGTTCCTCTTCAGTTTCCGACCAGGTCTTGTAAGGGTATTTTTCTTTTTCTGTCTGTATTAATAACATGTCTTTTTTTGGTATTTCGTAGCATGCTTCATTTAGGTTTTCATAGAATTTCATAGAATTCATATTTTTCTGTTGGATTGGAAGTTTCAGTTGGAGCATATATATTTATTAGTGTTATATAGTGTTCTCTATTTTCAGTCTCAGTGTGGCGATCCTCAATATATATCGGATTAAACTTTGCTATGATGTGAGTTTTTTATTTATGTAAACCCCAATTCATTCTTGCTTTGTTTGCCATCTCCACTGTACATAAATACATGTTCTTCTTTTGTGATTTGTTCTGTTTTTTCCCATCTTACTTCTTGTATGACACAGATGTCTTTTGTTTATTTTTTTTAACTTTCTTGCTACTTCTTCCATCTTTCCAGTCCTTCTTAACGTCTTAATATTTCATGTTGCTATTATTAGTATATTTGTTTTGCTTCCTTTATATTTTTTCTTTTTTATTCCCTGAGCTTAGGACAGTATGTTATATTTTGTTGTTTTTTCCTTGCTGCCCTCATCAAATTTAATCTTGTTCTTATTCATTACCAAATTAGTTGCCGTTGTCTGTTCTATTTATGTTTTTGCTAGTTTTTTGGATCCACGTTCATCGCTGTTTTGTTTTTCTCCATTTCCACAAGTTTATGATCTTTCTGAGTCCACTTCCATACTGTCTCGTCTATTATCAGTTTCCTGTATGCTGTCTTTACTCGTTTACCTGCGGATCTAAAAATTTTTGCTTCTTGTCTAATTATCATCTGGATTTCCCTATCAGTAGTATTCAATTCAATGCTTATATATATATATGTATATATATATAAAGTAGTTAGGTATTATTGACTGACACGTTATGTAAAATAAAGTTTTATTATATATATATATATATATATATATATATATATATATATATATATATATATATTTATTGATCTTTAATTTCTTTCAACCTATATTTGTTTTTGAGGATTTTTAATTTTTCTCCAAAGTTTTCCATCTCTATAATGCCCTTTTGTGGTCCTAGCTTCTTTGTGTCTTTAATTTTGCCCTTCACTTTCAGTTTATGTTGGAAGAATTTGGTCAGTTATTACCACATTGTTTTTAATTCTATCTTTCTCGAATTTCGCTACTCTATTCAAGTCCATATTTCTTCTCTTCTTGTTTTTCCATTTCCACTTCTCATTCTAGTTTACCCATTCTCTCCTTCATTTCGCCCACTTTCTGTTTCAGTTCCTTATTTTCTTTTTTTAATAATTATGTTTTCTTCTCTTAGTTCTTTAAGCTTCTGGCTATACAGCTTCTGTTCATCCTTTACTTCTTGGACATCTATAGTTAGTTTTGTTACATTCTCAGTTAGTTTTTCTAACATTTTCCAATATTATAGAAGAAGTAGAGAAAATAATGATAGACCACAGCAAGTGGATGCAGACTATGAAGTCAGCGAAGAACATTCCCGGCTTATAATGCTAGAGAGAAGAAGAAGAAGAGAAATATTATGAAAAATATGACAACACACCAGAAATTTTAAAAGAAAACTCTCCTCCTTACATAAACAAGATTTTCAAATGGAATTAGCTGCTGTTTCTGCGCAGTTATACACATCTACATACATGTAGTAAATAATATATGTATTTGATACAATAAGTAGTAACAACGTAATTTTCCACAGCTTACCTTCAAATAAGTTTCTTCTAAAATAAATATAGAACGAGAACTGCTAATTGAATAATCATACGTAACATTAATTTTCAAAGGCAACATTGTCGATATATCGTATATTTTTATGCTTTTGTATGTACACAAACATTTATGCAATATAATTTAAATAAAAAAACGCAGACGTAATCCATTATTATAAGAAGAGTTGCAAATTTCGTGAAAAGAATATCCTTTGTTACTCGTGTTATGTATTTTGTAAAGGTTATTAAGAACTTAGTTCATTATGTAAGATATCTTAGGTTCGTTGACGATATAATATTGATATGTTTCTCAGAGTCTTCTTTGAGTCGTGGTGTATTCTTGTTTGTTGGGCATATCTAAAGTCTATATAGTTGTGTCTAAACTCAAAGGATATCTTGGGCCAAATAAACAATGCTTAACTTTAGGTGAGCCGCAAAAAAAATCAATATTCATTGAAACAAATATATTTTTTTATCTCAATCCATTCACGAATATTTTTCAACCAAGAAACCTGTTTTTTTCCTACACCTCTACGGCCTTTCATTTTGACTTTAAGGATCAGTTGTAATATTCTATATCGATTTCCCCTCACCATATGTCCCAGATAAGACATTTTCCGATGTTTAACAGTCTTTAGCAGTTCTCTATGTTTTTTGACCCTAATTAGTTTCTCTTGCTGTCCAAGGTATCTTCAGCATCCGCCTGTGAATCCACATTTCCAATGCTTCAATTCTGTTCACACTTGATACTTTTAGTGTCCACACTTCTGCTCCATACAAAAGTACAGACCAAATATAGTCGTTGACCATTCTTTGTCTTAGTTCTAAACTGAGATGATTATTGCAAAGAAATATCTTCATTTTCATAAAAGTAGTTTTAGTTATTGCTATTTTTCGTTTTATTTCTATGTCTGGATGTAGTTGGTCCGTTATAAAAGTTTCCAAATATGTAATTTTGTGAGCTTTTTCAACTTGGACTCCGTTTAATTGAAGCTCTGCATCTGCATGTGGGTTACGACTCCTCCTCCTAAGTGCCTTCTCTGTTGAGGTTGGCGATCAATATGGCAAATTTCTCTCTATTCCTATATTTTTTAACTGCTTTAATTTTACATGCAGTACTTTATCGAATGCCTTTTCGAAGTCAACGAAGCATGCAAATACATCTTTTCTTTGATCACGGCATTTTTGTAATAGGATGTTTTGTGCAAAACACAATTTGCTGACGCAAATTGTGCCTCCATAGTTCCCATAGCATTTCTAAAACCAAATTGGGTATCTTCGAGATCTTCTTTCGCATTTAAGTCTAATTCTGTTGTGGAGTATTCTTAGGAAAATCTTAAGAGTGTGGCTCATTAGGCTAATTAATCGATATTCTGAGCATTTTCTAGCATTGTTTTGATTAGGTATTGTAACAAAGATGGACTTGAGCCACTCTGTGGGAATCACTCCAGTGTTATATATTGCATTAAATAGTTTAACTAGTATTTTTATGTTAGCTTTAGCAACTCAGTTGGTGTATCATCTGGACCACAAGATTTCCTAATTTTAGAGTTTTTTAAAGCGTGTTCTACCTCTGCCTAATTTCTGGACCGTTAGTACAATTTTGGTAGGATTCGGTAATATATTTCTGTCATGTTTAAACAACTCTAATATATACAGTTGCCATTCTCTTCTTATTTCGTTCTCTTTTATGTTTCTTATTTTCTGTACCAACTGTATATGTATATAATAAAGCAACCCTAATAAGTTACGACATACAAATAATACAACTTTCTGAAATCGTCTAGCAAAACAAATAAAATTGATTTTAGAAATAAACAATATCAATTTTTCTTTGTTTGGGTGTAATCTATTAAAATTTTATCCGAAATATACAAAGTAAATGTTTGATGTTGATGTTTAAAATTCAGTTAGAAAAATAACAGTCGAATTCCCACTGAATTTTTAATGTTCAAATTTTAAAAATAATCAATTTTATGGTAGCCCATGGAAGTAGATTTATTGAGAATATATTTAAATTAAGAAAACCAGTACCGAAATATAGTTCAAAAATACAGTTCAGATAAATAGTTCAATACAGTTTATATAGTTCGTAGTTCCCGAAAGTAAGTTCCCACTGTCAGGTACCGTTATCAGTTTTTAAATAGTTACATAGTCAAGCTGCGCCGTAGTCAAATATATCATCATCCAGCCTCAAGAGTCCACTGCTGAACATAGGCCTCTTCCTCATGTCTCCAACCCCGTCTATCTTGCGCCGCTCTTATCCAGTTTTTATTGAGTCTTCTTAAATCGTCAGTCCCTCTTGTAGGTGGTCGACCGACGCTTCTCTTGTCTTCCCTTGGCCTCCATTCCAATAACCCCTTTGTCCCCGTCTGGCTATCTTCTCGATGATATCAGTCACTCCGGTTCTTCTCCTGATGTCTTCGTTGGTTATTCTGTCTCGCAGAGTTATTCCTAACATGGACCGCTCCATTCTTCTCTGCGTGACTCTCAGTTTGGTAGCTGCTGTTTTTGTTAAGGTAAGTGTTTCTGCTCCAACGTCAAGACTGGGAGGACGCACTGATCAAATACCTTTCTCTTTAGGCATATGGGCAGCTCACTTTTAAAAGTTTCTCTCAGTTTTCCAAATGCTGCCCACCCAAGGCCGATTCTTCTCTTCAGTTCATGAGTCTGGTTATCCCTGCCAATCATAATTTCATGTCCCAGGTATTTATATCTATCTACGAGTTCTATTTCTTTCCCACCAATACTGATGTTCTGGTTGGGTACCAAATTGGTCATGATTTTTGTTTTCGAGATATTTATATTTAAAACTACATTTTCTGTAGCCACAACGAGTTCCTGTACCATCTCTCTTGCCATACCTAGATCTTCAGCTATTATAAGTATATCATCGGCGAAACGTAAGTTTTTTAGATATTCTCCATCTATTTTTATTCCCTTTATCATCCAATCCAAATTCTTAAAAGCATGTTCTAGCACCGTATTAAAAAGTTTAGGTGGCATTGGGTCTCCTTGTCTAACCCCCCGTTCTATTTTTATGCGATTACTGTTAGTATGTAATCTGACAGTGGTTGTTGCCTGCAGGTATATTTTGTATAATAATTTAGTATCTCTATAATCTAGCCTGCATTCTTGAAGCGCCTGTAATATTTTGCTTAGCTCAACTGTGTCAAAGGCTTTGTGAAAATCGATAAATATTAGAACTAGAGGTTTATTGTATTCCACTGCTTTCTCTATTAGGGTTTTTATACTTTGTAGATGGTCATTTGTTCCGTAACTTTTTCGGAATCCTGCCTGTTCTCTTGGTTGATAAGTCTCTAATTTTCTTTCCATTGTCTTAACTAGTATTCGCGTAAACAACTTATATATATGGCTGAGGAGGCTAATCGGTCTGTAATTCTCTAAATTTGCTTTGTCTCCTGCTTTGTGTAATAGAATCATAGTAGCGTTGTTCCAGTCTGTTGGAATATTGGCGCTGTGAAGGCAGATATTGAAAAGTTGTTTAATTTTTTCAACTAATACATCCCCTCTAATTTTTAGTGCTTCTGATACTATTCCATCTTCACCCGGGGTTCGATTATTTTTCATTTTCTTCAGGGCTTCTTTGATTTCTGATTTTGTTATACCGGGCATTAAATCTGATCCTTGGTTTAATACCCCAGTTTTAGTGTAATTGGAGGTTCCGCATTGTTATCTTTTTTTCTTGATCTATATAACTCTGTGTAGAACTCTTCGACTATTCTTAATATTTCATCTCTGTTCGTTGTTTCTTCTCCAGTTCTGTTTCTGTTTGTTAATTTCTATTTTCCCCTTTTGTATGCTCCTCTTCAAAACTTTCATGTTCTTATTTTGCTCTATTGCCTGTTTTGTTTTTTCTACATTGTAGTTTCTTGTCAAATTTCATTGTCAAATATATATCGAGTAGTAATAACTAAGTAACAAAAGCGACAATTTGATTACACCTCCTCCGAAATATGTCATTTTAATTTAACTAATAAGAAATAGTACAAACCATCAAAATGTTTGAATAATTCCTCTTCCCGACCATTATACGGGCTTAAAGCTTATAACCCAGATAAGTAGGTAAGTTACCTTTCTGCTCATTTTGTTAATTATTAATTGCATTTTTTATTTTGTATATTTGGTCAGATTCACAGCACTTAAACTGTGTACCAAATAGCGTATAAATAAAAGTTGAAATCCCGTTACGGACTTAAAATACAATTAAAAAACATAAAAATAAACATATTGTTATGCCAAAACTGCCGAATTGTACACAGCAATTGAATAGCCTACGGAACTAGCCAATGCTCGTGAAACTGATACAATCGATTCAATTTCAAACGTGGCTTCATTCAATGGTCTTTTTAAGAGCGCGAATATTGTCAATTATAGCGGAATTATATTAGATTTAGTATTTTCGAATAACATTCTTACTGTAAAAAAATCAGTTTATGATCTAATTACTCCTAATAAGCATCATACTTCTTTAATATATGGGAATATTAACCGCAATAATAATTATCCACAATATTATTTTACTTTTAAGAATTATAAATATGATGTCATTAATTATTGTTTAGGTGGAATTATGTGGGACGAATTACTATGAGTTGATTATCTACAAGTTGTTATTACCATATTTTCATCATCGTCTTTGCTAGCGTGTTCTATCGACTATGGTGCAGTCTCACTTACAAAGTTCTTCTTCATTTCTGCTCACGATTGTCTAATATTTGCTGCTCTATGCCATGTTGTACCTGCTTTTTTCTTTAGGTCATAGTCCCATCTTAAGTTTGGACGTCGTCTTGGTCTCTTGACGCCTGTTCGATAACACAGAGTAATTCTAGTGGACCATATATTTTCAGTTCTTCTCAATAAATCTCCAGCCCACTGCCATTTTAAAGATTTGATTCTGTGGATTACATCAATGACCTAGTTTTTTGTCTGATTCATTCTATTCTTTTGTGATTTTTACGTTTTATGCCTAACATACATCACTACATTGACCTTTGAGTGACTTTGAGTTTCCCTATTATCTCTTTCTTTAGTGTCCAAATTTCGCAACCGTATGTCATGATTGGTAGTTTACACTGATCGAATGCTCTTTTCATCAGGTGGAGTGAGATTTGGGACTTAAATATTACAGCATTTTTACCAAAAGATCCCCAAGACAGTTTCATTCTTCTGTTGATTTCTGGAAGTAAGAAGCCAGATTTATGTATTAATTGTCCCAGCTATACATACTCGTCTACTGTCTCAAATATAGTGTTTATTATTACATCTTGAACATCTGTTAGCTCATTGTACATGGTTCATGAGCTCATTTTTAGGTCAACTTCATTGCTAGCTGCATTTAGATCACTTATAAGTTCTTATAGTTTTGCAGGAATATTAGCGATCACAACGATGTCGTCTGGAAATCTTAGATGACAGTAATTCTCCGTCTACGGATAGGCCTTTGTTCTACCAGTTTTTGCTGAATATATTTTCTAGGGTTGTGTTAATTCTGACTTCAATATAGATGGACTGTAGTAATAAAAAACTGGTGATTGCACTATATTTGAGATTTTATTAACACTACTGAATGTACTAATAAACTAATATAATTAAAACTAAATATGTATGTCTTATTTTAATGTAACCAAAAATTGTAATGTTCTAAAGTCATCTGTCTTTTTTCTTGCGCATGCGGTTGTTTTTACACTTCTTTCAATGCGCCACTGCCGTCAGTGGAGTTCAGCCACACACAGGACCGGCTTAGTTTTTAAGTGAATGAATCACAATCTTAACATACTCCCCCCTTTTGAACAGCATGTTCAAAAATTCTTATCAAAACACATCGTCATTAGGAGAAGGGAGTGGACAAATTTTCGAAACACCCCGTTTAAAAGTATTTTGCGAAGTTTTTATAGTCACTACCCGCACTACACCATCATCGCCTGGATGGACATCAACAATTCTTCCCAAAATCCATTTAATAGAAGGCAGGTTATCATGCTTTACGACGACCAGGTCACCAATATTGACATCCATTTTCCCAGTTTTCCATTTGTGTCGTTTCTGCAGTTCAGAGAGATAAAAACAGGACCATCTTTTCCAAAAGCTTTGATTCATTTGCTGCAATAATTGAAATCTGGACAGCCGGTTAATTGTAATACTTTCATATAGTGGGTCAGGAGGTGATGTATGAGCATGTCCAATCAATAGGTGAGAAGGGGTAATTGGGTTTAAATCGTTGGGATCTGAGGACATAGGATACAAAGGTCTAGAGTTTAATGTTGCCTCAATTTGCGTTAATAGTGTTGAATACTCCTCAAATGTTAAAATAGATTCTCCTATTACTCTGTGGAGATGATGTTTAATGTTTTTGATATTTGACTCCCAAAGACCTCCAAAATGTGGAGTATTTGGTGGAATAAAATGCCACGAAATTTTTTGCTGTGAACAGATTGTAACAAACTCAGATTGAGAATTTTCTAAAAACTTATATAACTTTTGCAGCTCTTTATAAGCTCCAACAAAATTAGATCCATTATCGGAATATAAATGATTAGGAGTACCACGTCGAGCGGCAAACCTTCTAAATGTAGCAAGAAATGCTTCACTCGTTAACTCAGTGACCAGCTCAATGTGAACACCCTTAGTGGCAAAACATATAAATAAACAAATATATGCCTTATAAGTTTTATAAGGTCGGCCCTTTCTATCACGCAACAGTACTGGACCAGCGTAATCAATTCCAGTATTTGCAAAAGGTTTTGAAATTTGAACCCTATGTTTAGGGAGGTCAGCCATGATTGAGGCGGTTTGTCTAGGTTTATTTTTAAAACATTGTATGCAATTTCGTACCACCTTCTTGGCAAGACACATGCCAGCAGTCGCCCAGAACTTCTCACGTACTGAAAACAATAAAAGTTGTGGACCTGCATGTTGTAATCGTAAATGTTCGGCGTGAAATATTAATTTAGTGAATAAATGTTTACCATCTAGGAGATATGGATGCTTTTCATCAAATGACAAAGAGGAATTTTTAAGTCTACCCCCTACTCTCAGAAAACTGTTTGAATCTAAGAATGGACTTAGAGAAAGTAACCTATGTTTATGAGGCAAATTTTTTTGTTGACTAATAATAGAAATTTCATTTTTAAAACTTTCCTTTTGTGCTAATTTAGTTAAACATAACATACTGTTTTCCATCTCTAGAACGCTAAGAGGACCTTTTGTCCTTGTACGTTCCTTTAGGTTTGTAATGAAGCGTAAGCAATATGCAAAAACTCGTTTTAATCTATTAAGAGAGGAGAACCGGTGAAACAATAATAATTGTTCGGTAACAACAAGCGTGTGACAAATTTTACGGATTTCTGGAAACTCCTTGTTATCTCCAGCTTGAAATAATCGTGGCCAGAATGGTTTTTCATATAAAAATGAGGGTCCATTCCACCATACCTTGCAATTGGATAGTTCATCTGGATACATGCCACGAGATGCTACATCAGCAGGATTTTCTTTAGTATTGACATAGCTCCAATTCGATATATTGCTCAGCGTTTGAATTTCTGAGACTCTATTGCTTACAAAAACTTGTAGTTTATTGGCCTCTGTATTCAACCACCACAATACTATCTGAGAATCGCACCAATAAAAAACATTACATTGACATGTAAGTGCGTTTGACACTTGATTGACTAAGCGAGCTAGTGCTAAAGCACCACATAACTCTAATCTAGGAACCGTTAATACTTTTATAGGTGACACTCTGGTTTTGGAACATAGCAATCTGACATACACTGTTCCATTTTCATCAACCGTTCGAACATATAAAACTGCACTATAAGCATCTTTGCTAGCATCACTGAAGGCATGCAGCTCCATGTGAACTATTTTATCACACATAATATACCTGGGAATATTTATTTTATTAAGAACAGACAATTTTGATTTAAATGTTACCCATTTATTGAGCAGGTCTCGTGGTAGTTCATCATCCCAATCTAAATCAAGCAACCATAATTGTTGAATTAATATCTTAACTAGAATAATACATGGACTTATTAAACCTAAAGGGTCATATATCTTAGCAATATTACTAAGTAAACTTCTTTTAGTAATAGGTTGTTTATTACTGGATGTTGAAACATTGTATGTTAATACATCAGTATTACTAATCCATTGAATTCCTAAAGTTTTAAGCCTATCACTCTCTCCTAGTTCCAATATACTAAACTCATCAGATGTATCTTGTAAACCCTTTAAAATATCTTGGCTATTAGAAGCCCATTTTCTTAATTTAAAGGAAGCTGATTTTAATATCATCGAAATTTGATTACAAATTTCTATTCCATGTTCTTCACTGGTGAAGCCAGTTATTAAATCATCTACATACATGTCACGGTCAATCAATTCACTAGCAATTGGGTAATCATGTTTATAGTCAGAAGCTAATTGTTTTATGCATTTTATGGCCAAATAGGGAGCACTAGTCGTACCATAAGTAACTGTTTGCAACTCAAATGGTGCGAGGTCCTCATTAGGATTTTGTCGCCAAAGAATGTTTTGTAAATATCTTTCTTCAGGGTGTATCAAAATTTGACGGTACATTTTTTCCACATCAGCAATTACAACAAACTTGTGCTGTCTAAACCTCAACATAATTTTAAATATATCATTCTGAATGGCTGGCCCAGTATATTGGATATCATTTAATGATATCCCAGAATCGGTTTTAGCCGAACCATCAAATACAATCCTAACGTCAGTAGTAAGACTGTCTTCACGGAAAACAGCAAAATGGGGTAAAAAACATCGAAATTGACTGGATTCCTTTTGTGTTAATTGCCTCATATGTTGCAAGTTTAAATACTCATCCATAAATTTAGAGTATTTGCTTTTTAAAACATCATTCTTTTCCAATTTTTTCTCTTGAAACAGCAGTCTTTTAACAGCTAAGTTTTTTGATTCCCCTAATTGAGTGGCTTCTAATTTTAGTGGAAAACGAACAATAAATTTTCCAGAAGGATCTCGAGAAACTGTTTTATTGAAATAGTCCTCACAAAACAAATCTTCCTGTGACATCTGTTTCTGTTCATGATGAATCTCCTCGACAAACCAGAACTTTTGAAGATCGTCATTTATTAAAAAATTGCAATTAACCTCTTTTTTCATAGGAATATTTATCGGACCTGATACTACATAGCCAAAGACAGTATTAACTAGATGAGGTAGATTTCGACCGAGGTTTATTCTTTCATTTAGTACAATCTCCCAAAACAAATCCGCTCCAATTAATAGATCAACATTTCTAGGACAATTAAACATAGGATTAGCAAGTGCAATGCCTTCAGGAATGTGCCAATTAGAAATATCGAAGTTACAAGATGGTAAATTACTTGAGATTCTTTCAACAATGATACAGTTTAGGACAGTTTGAAAGTTATGAATATTAGATTTTATTAGTACCTCACATTTGTACCGTAAATTAGAATTAATACCAGCGATACCAGATACTGATACATCAATGCGATTGGTTTTCAAATTTAATTTTTTACACAAATTGTCAGATATAAATGAACACTGACTACCCACATCCAAGATGGCTTGGACTTTATGAAATTTACCTGTCTTATCTTGAACATCAACAATTGCAGTAGGTAAAATAACATAATTGTCATTAAATACAGTATTACCACAAATAATGGATGACCCATTGAACTGATCACTTTTTTTAGATTCTGAGTTAACAAAATCCTCAGAATTGTTTTGATTATCAGCAGAATTGTTATTAAAGGAGTTAGATTTCTTATGATGTAATAATGAATTGTGCTTACCCTTACAAAACTTACAGTTTCCTTTCTGGCAGTGTGTATTAAAATGGCCATGACATAAACAATTAGTACACAGTTTCAATTGTTTTATTTTGTGCCATCTTTCAGCTACTGACAATTTCAAAAATTGGTCACAAGTATAAATAGAATGTTTTTGTTTGCAATAATTACATTTTAGTTCCCAAGTATTTTCTGAACTGCTAGCTAAAAATGAATGATGACGTGTTTTACTTTTATGACCACTTAGTCGCGTGTCTTTATTTTCTCTAGTGCTATTTGTTTCTATTGTTTCCAAAAAATCTGCTCTATTTTTCAAAAACTCAAAAAAACTAGCTAAACTCGGCAACATCTTATCTGTACGTGATTGCTCCCATTCCCGATTTGTATTTTTATCTAGCTTTAAAGAAATCATATGAACAATCATAGCATCCCAATGCTCAGTAGGAAGTTGCAATGTTTTTAACGCTCTAATATGCTTGTTTACATAATCAATAAGCCCTCTTAACCCTACTGCTGATTCTTTGGGTAAGGACTCAATTTCAAATAAATGTTTTAAATGATTATTAACTAACAATCTTTTATTGTCAAATCGGTCACACAATAACTGCCAGGCATCCTGGTAATTATGTGCTGCAAATTCTAAACTTTGGATAATTTTCAAGGCTTCTTCACCTAAGCATGACCTTAAATAGTGATATTTTTGAATTTCTGAAAGCGTAAGATTGTTATGAAAAAGTGCTTCAAATGTATCTTTGAATTCTAGCCATTTACTAAATTCACAATTAAAAGAAGGGCATTTAATGGGTGGTAATTTAATTGCATTTTCGTTAAAAGATTGACTATTATTATTTACTGACCCTAGGGTTTGGGGAATTGAATTACTTTCAATCTTTTTAACAACCTCTTGTGTCCTAGCTACACAATCTATTAGAGTGTTTAAAAATATGTCTGCCTCTTCACGTTGTGCCTCAAGTTCATCGTCTGGACAAATGTCCTCAATCACGGCTTGAATCTCTTCAAATTCCGTTTCTAATGATTCTACTTTACTTAATCTGATTTTTAATTCTATTATCTCTTTATTATCAAATTCTTGATTTGTTAGAAATCGATTATATAATGGTTCAAAATAGTTTTGAAATTTAGTTAGCTTATGTTTAATACTTCCACGCTTCCGTATCTTTGCATTTAAATTAGCGGCCATCCTGTATTCTTTTATGCAGAATAATTATTTAGTATATAATAGTAATAGATCCAACTTTATTAGAGCTCAATGAATAAATCGATAACTTTTATAATTATAACCAATATATTTATTACAGCAAATAAGAAGTAGCTGAATGTTAATATTGAAATTGTAATTGTTTATAATCACTTTTTATTGTTGTTTTGCCTTAGGAATTTGAGATGACTATAATTGCGTTTAACTGTGTTTAATGGTTTAATTCTCGATATCATACATGAACATAATAGTGAGATACCCTTATAATAGCTATGTGTATTTAATATAGAAATATTAAACTCAAAAAATAATAAAATGGAAATAAAACATACACATTTAAATGGAAAAAAACATTGAAAATAGCTTTACAAGTAGAATTGATATTGTATTATATATTTGATTTTGTATTGATAATTGATATTGTATTATATGTATAGACAATTGTTAAATGACTGCAAATTGAAACAGCATTAATTAACTCTACAACGACAGGAATTTAGGTAAAATGGATTTGACCTACTTGTATTACCGGCGCCATTCCATAAACCACGTGCAAAATCTCAAGCTGCAATCCAATTTTATCCGGCTCGAAGGACCAAATGTTAATTCTGACTTCAATATAGATGGACTGTAGTAATAAAAAACTGGTGATTGCACTATATTTGAGATTTTATTAACACTACTGAATGTACTAATAAACTAATATAATTAAAACTAAATATGTATGTCTTATTTTAATGTAACCAAAAATTGTAATGTTCTAAAGTCATCTGTCTTTTTTCTTGCGCATGCGGTTGTTTTTACACTTCTTTCAATGCGCCACTGCCGTCAGTGGAGTTCAGCCACACACAGGACCGGCTTAGTTTTTAAGTGAATGAATCACAATCTTAACAGGTTGCGTGAAGAGCATTGTGAATAT
Source organism: Diabrotica undecimpunctata (assembly GCF_040954645.1). Taxonomy (NCBI): domain Eukaryota; kingdom Metazoa; phylum Arthropoda; class Insecta; order Coleoptera; family Chrysomelidae; genus Diabrotica; species Diabrotica undecimpunctata. The sequence continues at coordinate 67,986,706 of NC_092812.1, read as the reverse complement.
TGCATCTTCTTGTACGTATGTACATTCTTACACTAGTGTCAAATGGAGAAATTTCACTCTAATATGGAAACAACTGCCACTTATTAAGTTCACAAATATTACGTAAGAAATAGATTCCACCTTAAAGCTCTAGCAATGAACACAACTGCAGGATAACGAAGCATTTTGGTACAAGGAATAAAATACTAAAACCTGATCCCAAACATAGTGAAGGCAACGAACACCAATGCCTTTAAACGAAAATAGAAAAGTCAGTCTAATTTATGAGAACCATTTTATAACCCCCTCACACTGACATTTTTTACATTTGTTATTTTTTTCGTTTTCTTTTTATATAATAAGTTTGAGTTTTCTTTCTGTTAAATAAATATCAATAATGATAATATCTGTAGATCATGTAGAAATTGTTTGCACAGTTGAACATCATCTTACTTAACATTTGTGTCAAAGTAATTATATTATTGTTTGTATTAAATATTTTTTTCTAATTTGACCCACATAGCCTTCGCTCAGGGTAAATAATTGCATATTTAGCATTTTTATAAGTGAGATTTATACTTTCATGAAATAAATAAAATAAATAAATAAATAAACAAGAATTAAAAGAAATCCTACAAAGACTAGAAGCAAGAAAGAAAGGGATATACATAAACGACGAAGAGACCAAATATATGGAATGGGCAAACCGAGAATACATACAAGGACAATACCTGACAATAATCACAGAAGGAAAAATATATGAATTCGAAGAAGTAGAAAGATTCCAGTACCTAGGAACGACATTCACCAGGAGACCAAATATGAGGACAGAAATCTAAGCAAAAATTATGGCTGGTAATAGTTGTATCTTTGCTTTAAATAAGATATTAAGAAGTAAAAACATATCTCAAAAGGTCACGATAAGAATAAGTAAGACAGTGATAAGACCTATAGCATTATATGGCAGTGAAACATAGACGATGAACAAGTCCTGCTCTAAGTGTAGGAAAGAAAAGTCCTCAGGAAAATATTTGGAGAAAAGCTATGAAATGCAATGTGGATAAAAAGACCAGATATAGAACTAGAGAAGATGTATCTTCTTCTTCACGTGCCATACAGAGTTATCCGACGTTGGCGATCACCATTGCAAAGGATTCTCGATCGTCTACCACATGGAATAATTGTTCTGTATTTGATATCTGAGTCCATACAGGAATATTTTTTGTTCCTCTCACTATATATACCAGATAAGGCATTTTCCGGTGTTTAGCAATTCTCTATCTTTGTTGACCCTCCTTAGTACTTCCTCATTACTCTTCTTGCTGTCCTAGGTATCTGCAGCATTCGTCTATGAATCCACATTTCCAGTGCTTCAATTCTGTTCATACTTGATACTTTTAGTGCCCACACTGCTTCTCCATACAAAATTACAGACCAAATATATCACTTAACCATTATTTGTCTTAGTTCTAAACTAAGATAATTATTTTAAAGAAAAGTCTTCAGTTTTATAAAAGTAGTTTTAGTAATTGCTATTCTTTGTTTTATTTTTATGTCTGGATCTAGTTGATCCATTATGACAGTTCCTAAATATGTAATTTTGTGAATTTTTTCAACTTGGACTCCATTGAATTGAAGCGGTGCATCTGAATGTGGGTTCCGACTAAAGATTAAAAATTTGGTTTTGTGTGAGTTTATTTTAAGTTCCTTTCCTACTTCGTGAATACGATAAAGCAGAATTTGGAGACCTTCAATATTTTTTGACAGAATGTCTGTATCGTGCGCGTATCTAATTACATTAAGTAGTTCCCCGTTGATTTTGATTTCATATGGCTATCTCTCAAGTATCTTTTTAAATAGTTGGTTCAAGTAAACATTGAACAATGTTGGAGAGAAAATGCAACCTCCTGTATGGAGACTTCGTCGGTGTAATTGTCTTCAATTTTTACGATAGCAGTTTGATTCAGGTAAACATTTTTATTTGCACGAATATCTTTGTTATCTATTCCTATATTTTTTAGGATCTGCAATAATTTTACATGCTGTACTTAATCGAATGCCTTTTCAAAGTCAACGAAGCATGTAAATACATATTTTCTTTGATCAAGGAAAATTTGTAATAGGATATTTATCGCAAGAAATGCCTCCCTAGTTCCCATAGTATTTCTAAAACTAAATTAGGTATCTTCGAGATCTTCTTCGCATATGAGTCTAATTCTGTTGTGAAGTATTCTTAAGAAAATCTTAAGAGTGTGGCTCATTGGGCTAATTAATCGATGATATTTTGAGCCATTTTCTAGCATTGTGTTTTTTAGATATTGTAACAAAGATGAACTTGAGCCAGTCTGCGGGAATCACTCCAGTGTTGTATATTGCATTAAAAAGAATATATGTATAGAGAACCAAATATCATTCTTCTTCTTCTTGATGTGCCTATCCGTTATGAATGTTGGTGATCATCATGGCAATCTTTATCTTATCTGCAGCAGCGCGGAAAAGCTTAACAGATGTTGTATTGAACCAGATTCTGAGGTTCTTTAACCAAGATGTTTTTCTTCTTCCTGGACCTCGTTTTCCAAATATTTTTCCTTGATGGCTTGAAGGAGAGTATATCTGGATTCATTTCGCATAATATGTCCGAAGAACTTTAACTTTCGAGATTTGATGGTGGTCAGTACTTCTCGATTCTTATTCATTCTTCTGAGGACCTCCTCATTTGTGACTCGGTCAGTCCACGGGATCTTAAGCATTCTCCGATATAGCCACATCTCAAATGCTTCCAGTTTTCTGCACATATCTTTGTTCAAGGTCCACGATTCAACACCATAAAAAAGGACAGAGAAGACGTAGCATCGCAGCATTCTTACTTTTGTATCAAAAGATAGGTTGTGACTCTTGAAGAAGGCCCCCACCCGATTGAAGGTGGATCTAGCTTTCCCGATGCGTGCTCTAATCTCCTGGTTGTTGGTCCATTCTTCATTTATTATGGTGCCGAGGTAGTTGTAGTGCGTCACTCTTTCTACAGGGGATTGGTTGACGTAGAGTTGACCTTTTGTTATTCTTTTCTTGCTAATTATCATAAGCTTTGTCTTCTTAACGTTTATATTGAGTCCATATTGTTGACTGTAATACGTGATTTTGTTCGTAAGAACTTGTAGGTCTTCTAAGTTGTCCGCAAATACTATGGTGTCATAAAATATCATAGTGATCATAAAATCACAAAGACTGAGATCGTTGGGAAATATCTAAAGTATGCCAATTACGAGAGGTGGCGTTCAAGTACTACGTAACATAATTTTTAAATATTTTTGATCCCCCCCTAACCCCCCATAAAACGTACCGTAACGTTCTCTCTGGAAAAAGTAATACTTACGTATTAGTTTTCCAGAGCCAGATTCAACAGTACACAGGAGAGAGGGTCTCCCTGGCGCAGCCCATTATTTGTTTTAAGAGGTTCAGACAATTCCCTCTGAATTCGTACTCTACACTCAACTTTTTCAACAGTTAGTTTAATTAAATTTACCAAATGATTTGGTATTCTTAGCTCTTTCATTGCTTTGAACATTCTCTTCTATTCACAGAGTCGTAGGCTGCTTTGTAGTCTATAAATATGTGATGAGTATAAATGCCATATTCCAGTGTTTTTTCCAAAATTTGTTTCAGGGTTGCAATCTGACGAATTGTCGAGTTACCACCTCTAAAACCAGCCTGGTATTTTCCTACTATCCGTTCTACATCTGGTACCATACGGTGACATAGTACTGTGGAAAATATTTTATATTACTGCATTTAGAAGTGTAATTCCTCTGTGGTTAGAGCATTCAAAGATATCTCCTTTTTTGTATATGATGCAACGTATTCCAATATTCCAATCATTATGGAGAGAATTATATGTCCATATTTCTTTTATAAGCTGCTGTAATGCCATTATAGTATCATGCCTACCTTCTTTATATAGTTCAGCTGGGAGATTATCTATTCGGGGTGATTTGTTCCTGGCTAGTTTGTTATCTGCATCTTTAACTTCAAGAATCGTTGGTGTTTTCTCTTCCCTCTCGTCTGCTCCCCTTACCACATCTCTTTTGCTTCTAACCTTACATTTTGTAAAGTTTTCCCTACTTTATTCTCAAATACATTTTTGGCTTCATCCCTTATGGTTTCTCTCATGCATTCTTGTATTTTAACTTTTTTTAATAATAAATTCATTAACTAATATATTTATTTGTGCTTCAGAGTGGCAACAGCAGTATTCGTCTGCGCATTTAATCAGCTTTCTGTATTCCACCGAAACATCTTAGTTGTCAATTTTCATGTTTTTTTTTAACTTTTGATGGCATTACAATGTGAATTAAATTTAACAACACTGACTACATCAATTTGTTGCTGCGTATTACTGATAACGAAAGCAAAATAAAAAAGGATGTACAGTCGATGGATTTCCCGTCAAACATAAACAAAATAACAATACAATCGAGGCATTCCCCGTAAAACATAAACGAAAAGGATTGCTAACTTGAGAGATTTTAATTCCATAGTTTTTTTCTTTAAGTAAAAAAACAATGTTACGTAACGCTTTGTTTGAACCCCCTCCCACCCCTGTAACGCACCGTAACATTTAACAATACTCCCACCCCTCTAATTGCTTTACGTAATACTTAAACGATTCCAGACTACCCAAAAAATACTATCGGGAGAAATAGGAGAAAAGAAGAAGAAAGGGAGACCGAAAACCAGAAGGATGTTAAAAAGACATAGAACTTAAATCATAAACTTGAAAAATAAAGCTGCACAGAGGAACAAATGGAAAAGAATAGTAAACCAAGCCAAAAAACCTGATTTAGTTATTGGAATTTCTGCTGTGAAGACTAAACGTTAATAACCACAATAAAACTGATGATGGAATCCGTCTATTACCTAAGAAAAATAGTTAAGCGCCCTCTATTGAACAAGTTTGAAAATGACACTTGTCAGAAATATCTAGTAAGAAAAAAAATCCTGCTGAACTATTTCTGTCTTTCTATATAAATATTGTAAAAGTATTTCTCTCGATTAAAAGATAAAGATAAAGCAGTTACTACTGACTGTCGTCTGTTTTTTTTTGAGTTATTAAGCAAATAATCCCGAATTTTTATTAATGAGATAAATAATGGGGGAATGTTTGATTAAAATTGAATAGATTGATTAAAAAAATAAGTAAATAAATTTAATAGTAAATAATAAAAAGGGTTATGAATTAAAATAACCCTCTGTAGATGATTCTATTTTTCAATATCGATTGAAAGGGTGGCGGCGTTTGCGCGTTGCGCAGAAATTGCATACGAATCCAAAGTAGAATCGGCGGATTGGAGACTCGGGGTGTGTACTACAGCCAAAAATTGTAACTCGACCGGGTCTACTAAATTCAAAAGCATTGCCACTTACTATAACTGAAGTCAACAGTGATTCGGTAACTAAACTAACATGTGAAATCAGTGAATAAAATTTCAGCATCGACCAACTTATCAGACACAGTGACCATTATCCAAAGAAATGAGTATCAGAAAATGCAGAATAATTGGTTAGTCAACAGATTGACCTAGTAGTAGTGTAGATAGAAGTGGAGTGAACATGTTTCGTGAAACCAAAAATGTATTGCCGAACTCGTATCCATACAAGAAAACTCTGCTTCTGCTGCTTTTATTTCTCACACAAATAATGCGAGTTTTTCCCGAACAAGATGAGGACATACCACATAACGAGTAAGTAAACACTTCTTCGTCAAAAACAAACGCAACATATAGCAAATCATATAAGTTTTATTATAATTGAATATTTGTCTTAGATTTTACGCACATCTACAACCATTTTACTACGAACGATTTTCCTACACACGGACGTTGATTAAAAACTTCCTTTAAGTCATAAAAAAATTTCAAATTGAAACAAACAATGCTAGTGAAGTTGTAAAATAATAATAAAACATTTTTCATACATTTTCCTTACTAAATTAGTCTTAAGACGCTAATATCTGATATATTCATCCTTATATGGCACTTTATCGACCACTTTAGTGTCAAAACTTAGTTTAGTTACCTACCCTACAGAGTATATTCTTATTTTTCTAGTTTCCTGTTACCTAAGGGCCTCAGAAGAAATTTTACTTTATTTTAATTGTCAAAAAGAGTGAGGGAAAACAAAACAGCAATAAACATTTAAAAAAATATATTCTTAAGAAAACTAATATTATAAAATATTTTGGTGAAAAACATTTTAATGGGCAAATTTGATTTGTACGTGATTTATGTTTATTTCTTTTCAATACTTCTAATTTTTTGTCATTTTTAAAATGAATTAAAATCCATCTCCTCATTTATGACAACTGTATCAAAATTTTTTTTAACAGGTTTTTACTTATTTCTGCAAACTCTACCAGTCTGTTTAAAACTTTTATTTTGCATCTCTATATTGCGAATCGCTGCACGTGTTTGCAGTTAATTGTAAATAGAAAAATATCGAACTAATGCACTCGTATTTATTCTATAACAAATGGATTTAGGATTTATGTTGTCCACCAAAATAGGTTAATCATAACATACACTAATCGAATCTATGTTATTTGCTACTTATTCAATTAAGAGATTAAAATAGCTAAAGATTCACAAACTAGAGAAGGTAGTACCGAAACTATATGACATTCTGATCTGAAAAAAGGACAGAAAAAAGGCTTAAACTTTATTTAGTGTTGATAAAGAGTTATAAACCCAAATTATGTTTGCTAAACGCTTAGAAAGTTTATGCAGGTTTTAATATGTTTCCATAAATATTTACAGTACATTTCAAATTGTTGTATCTGCCTTCCTTACCTTGTAAAAGGTCCGAATACAATAGAGATGGGTTTCTACATTTATTAATTAATATAGCATTAGAATGTAATGATAATGCCCCGAAAACTACTGCAGTCTTTCCTATTTCTATTTTCATAAATGGAATTTATGTAAGAGTTTTTTCAATTCCTTGGTACCGTTTCTCTTTCTTGACACTACACAAAGCGGTTTATATGTTTTTATAATTACATGTTTAATTAACTTGATAGTTATGGTATCTACTCCGCTAATCCTTGTTTCTTCCAGATTTAATTGTGTGTCTAAACACTCTCCACGTCTTTCTTCAAATAGCATGCCATAGTAGCCTTTCCTTTTCTATAAAGTTTATTTTTGTTGTCATTTGTGGTTTTTCTACGAGCGCTTATAGTTTGCCAAGTTTTTCTAGACCTACATCCCCTACCACTGAGCTTATTTCAGCACACTGGGTTTCACATGATTTGCTTTTTGCTATCTTAATTTCTTTTTTCACTATATGTTCAATATCTATTTTAGTTCTTTCAGTCTTCATCATCCTTCAGATCTAAAATTTTCTTTTTTCTACTACAGTTGGATTAAATTATCTCACCAACATGAATTTTTGCATTCTTTAACACCAATGACTTTTAGTGTTGCTTCCTGAATTCTGTGTTTTATATTTTAGTAAATTTCTTCTTCTTTTACTTCCTCGGCTTTTCCTTTATCAGCGGCTGCTGTTCCTTACTATTTGTCGCCACTCATTTCTGTTCATAGAGTCTTTTTGACCTAAACCTTTGTCCCTTAAGTCTTCTGCCACACAATCCTTCCATCCTTCTCGGTTTTCCTCTACCTCTCCTTCCATAAACTTTTAACACCTCTATCCTTCATCCCACTTAATTTTAATTTCTACATCTGACATGACCAAACCATTGTAGTCTTTGTTCTTAAATCTTTTTTGAGACTGTAGTCACCCCGGCTCTTTCCCTGATCAAATCGTTCCTGATCCTGCCCTTTCTAGTCTTATCAAACATCCACCGTAACATTTTCATTCCAGCTGCCTCCATCTTCTTTTCCTAAATCTTCTTTACAGGCCACACTTTATCGCCGTACACCAACGCAAGTCTCACCACACTCTTGTATATCTTTCCTTTCAGCCCTTCGCCGATTTTTCGATCACAAAGTACCCCGCTTATTCGCTTCCAGTTAAACCAACCAGCCTGTATCCTGTGGGAAATTTACCGATCTAGTTACCCATTTTCAGTAGGAGCCAAGTATTTAAATTCTCCTACTCTTCCTAGTTTTTCTCCAAGCAATTCTATGTCCCCAATCATTCCTCTACCTCCTAACCACACCTATTCCGTTTTCGACCTGCTAATCCTAAGTCTTCTCTCTTCAATAGCGTTTCTCCAACCTTTCAAGATATCTTTGCTCTTCTCTACTAACACAATATCATCAGCAAAAAGCATTGACCAAGGGCCCCACCACAAAACTTATTATTATTAATTATCTTAAGATAAATTTCTTGGAACTGAAGAGAAAAAACAAATTTAATAGACCTTCTCAAAATTTCCCTTCAATTTAGGCACTTGGCAACCTGAAAAATAATAATTTCCATATGAGTTTTCCAACCTCGAAAGTGCGTATTTTGGTTTTTTTTTTTGAGATTTTAAATTATTTATACCTTGAAAACTATCAATTTTAGACAAAAATTACTTTTTTTGTTTAAAATGACCCAAGAAATTTAAAAAAATGTTTCTCGGTGTAAAAATCGGTTATTTTTGGAATTTGTTTAAAATAATTGTTCAAACAATTTCTAACTAAAATTTTTTTTATAGGGGGCATTTTTGAACAGGAATCCGTAAAGAAACTAAATGAGAAACATTTTTCCTACGGGAGCAGTCTGACAACCTGGACTATAATACTTTTAAAGCCATTTAGAACCATTTTTTTTTGGTACAGCATTTTGTTTTTGTGGATAATTGATGTCAATATTGACAAAATATATCAATGCTGTACAGAAATTTTTGATCGTAATATCCCACTTACAAGAGGGAAATGAATTTTCCTTTCATAAGCACATGTACCGTAAAACATGTACATGTCTAAAAATGTTGCAACTAAATTTAAATCAGTCAGTTTCATATTGGCTCAAATGACCTAATTTGTACTACTTAAAAATAGAGGGGTGCTCCTTAGATTTCTCACGTCTGTACCAGCCGATATGTACGGCACTGCAAAAACAGTAATCTTAATAACAATCCGGAACTATGTGTATGAATGCCGGACTGTATCAAATTACCCAAAAAGGGGGTCAAAATTGTCCGAAAATCAAAGATTGTCGCTGCTATTGGTACCAATATTTTTTACGGCATTCGGTCGCAGGTCATTATTTTTGTATTACCTACCTAAGTTATAAATGCCATACAAAAATGTTTGACCAAAACCCCTCCCCCCAGGGCCGCCGCTACCATGTGTGCCAAGTGTGCATCGCACACGGGCGGCCAACAATAGGGGCGGCCAAAAGCAGTCCACTGATGATAATATTCTTTTAAAACGAAAATAAATTCAAATAATTAAATAGTAATGATTCAGATAATTCTGTGAACTCTAATATTCTAAACAATAATAATTATTCATTACGTGATAATACTCAAATGCGTTTCATTTATCATGTATACTTCTTTTTTTCATCCTAATCTAAAAAAAATGTCAGAAAATATTATTTATTGTATGAACTGCCGCCCTTTTGCAGGTACAGTCATAAAGCAGTTTCGGGAATACTTTTTAATTCAAAGCGGCTGGCGGCTGTAGGACTTTAGTTATTTGGGATTTCACATGTAGATACTTTACAAGAATTTAGTCAAGTAGTTGTAAAGTTTCTGTTATAATATTGTTCCTATGGTTATGTTTATAGATGGGTTATTATGTCTTATGTTCAGTCTTAGTTAGGAATTCGATGAATTTAGACACGCTTTTGATAAACGATTTTGTTTGTAAAATATAGTAGTGTACCCGTTTCTTTTGCACAGTAGGTACTATATTTCGAAGTAACGTCGAGATCAGAGCAATTTTATTCGTATACGCGTTACGGCTACATATTTTTTGGAGAAACATTATTTGGACAACTTAGTTGAAGTGTTTTTGGATTTATTTTGTAAAATTTGCCCGGCTTCGTTCTTAAGTGATAATTTCAAAATGTCCGAAAGAAAAAAAAACGACTTTCAGGCTTTTAATATAGAAAAATAAAAGAGGCAAAAACTGAGGAGAAAAAAAAACTTAGCGGTGCACTGGAATCATTTTTGATGAAAAACATCCATGAAAATATAGAAGACTCATTAATTACTATTTAACTGGGAATAAGCCACAATTAAAGGTTAAAATACGTTTATTGACGTTTCAATTTCCACTTCGGAAATCGTTCTCAAAATACAAACATTAGTAAATTAAACAAATTTTGTTTTTGTTACTTAGTGAAAAATTCTTCTATTAATTTAATTTTATCTGACTCATCTATATTGACAATTCAGACATACATTATACATTTTAAAGTAGACGACTTTAAAATGATATTGCCAATATTGTTGAGTTGCGTTCCTGGGACGACTTTACTTATAAGATAGTTCATTCGATTACATGAAATCAACTTTAACTTGAGAATATCCGTCAAAAAAGATCATAACATGTAATTCGTCTTTAAAAAGACAAATACATGCCATGATGACAGTAAAATTCTCCTGTTAGTGATTCCATAGTAAATTATGAGGGAAAAACCAGGAAAAAAACCTCATAATACTATCCCGACATGGTAAGTATTTGATCTTGCATTTATTTTACCTTCAATAAATACCAAATTCCGATTGTATATGTTTGTTATTTAAAAAATATAAATGATGTATTCTCTATATGTTACTGACTTACCAATACTGGTATTTTCTTTTTAATAACTTCCTCTTTCAATATGGGTAACCAGATCCTACTACATTCTGCCGAGGAATTCGCGACACAATTGGTCTCATTTAGCATAATTAGAGCCGCTTCTTTAATTTTTTTTTTTTTTTTTTTTTTTTTTTGTTTTTTTGAGATTGATTGAGATGAGATTGATTTGAGAAGATAAGATCAACACAATGATGTCATCATGGCATGTATTTGTCTTTTTAAAGACGAATAACATGTTATGATCTTTTTTGACGGATATTCTCAAGTTAAAGTTGATTTCATGTAATCGAATGAACTATCTTATAAGTAAAGTCGTCCCAGGAACGCAACTCAACAATATTGGCAATATCATTTTAAAGTCGTCTACTTTAAAATGTATAATGTATGTCTGAATTGTCAATATAGATGAGTCAGATAAAATTAAATTAATAGAAGAATTTTTCACTAAGTAACAAAAACAAAATTTGTTTAATTTACTAATGTTTGTATTTTGAGAACGATTTCCGAAGTGGAAATTGAAACGTCAATAAACGTATTTTAACCTTTAATTGTGGCTTATTCCCAGTTAAATAGTAATTAATTTAAAATGCCACAAGAAAATAGCTTCAGAACAATATATAGACGACTCGGATATAAATTTAGGACCTTCAACTTCAAGCGAAGTCCAAACCATAGAAAAAAGTACCAAACAATTGAATATTCCTATGAATAGAGACGGAGGATTTGATGACAATAATAGCGATAGTGCGAGTGCTGATGCTAAAACGCCTGAACCTGAAACCACCAACCAAGACAGAACAATTAATGTTCCAGTTAATTTGGATTACAGTGTAGGAAGCTCCAGCATATACTTGGTTTCAGATGATCCCGGAAAATGGTCTGCAAATATGAATCCAAGTAAAGTTTCATATTGTCAAAAAGTTTTCCGAGACGAAAGCCCGAAAAATGCATTTTTAGTTTTTTTATGTGTTTATGTTTCTATTCACGGTTTATTTTAATTAAATGGACGTTTAAATTAGGATATTAGGATGTGATATTAGGATATACATTAGGATAATATATGGACGTTGAATCATGGAGATTAGTCTAACCGTTTAAGTAAGTATTTATCTATTTACAAATTATTATTGTTATATTATGCATCTTCTGCACATTTCTTTAAATAATAGTATGTATGTCTAAAGTGTTGGAAGGGGGGCGGTAAATATTAAGTTGCACACGGGCGGATAATACCTTAGCGGCGGCCCTGACCCCCCCCCCACTCCCCGCGACTCCCTTGAGTGGTAAGTTTATGTTACCTGTGTAGCCACCTGTACCGATAAAAATTGACGGCATAGTTTCTAAAGTTGTTATTATATATTGTAGTATTGATTTATATGTTATTCATGCTGGGTCAAATGACCCCTTCAAAATGTCCCATGGGCTTGTAGTCTAATAGTGTCGACCAAAACCTAATTTATATCAGCATATAAATAAATATTTGGAAAAACACTATATATCTACAGTTGTACACAATTTATGTTGCTTAATTCGCAACGATATCTGTTTGTTGCCAAGGCATATATTATTTTCCTTCCATTTTAACCAATTTTTTTGGATTTTATGGTATATAATATAAAAGTTTATATAGAACGATGAGAAATCTTTTTTCAGGTCGCACAAAAATATCGACTTGTTTATTACAACTTGTTTACGTTTAACAAAGGTTATTTTAAAACTTATGTGTATGTTTTGTATTTTTGCTTGGAAATGTTTTATTAAGTGAAATCTATATTTGTTCTGTTGGTCAAGAAATATTTATAGCCAGAGCCTTGAACTGATATTAAATATTGTGTATCTTATTTTACGTTTTTAATTACATAGCCAATAAACGCATATATTGTTCAATAACCACACAAGTAGAGTAGATTGAAGAAGTAGTCCCAAGTATGTGTAGAAAAATTTAAATTTAAAAAACAAATCCAATCCACCACTCTGTTCAATATTTACTATTCTGGTACTGCTTTTATAATATTTTTGTAGTAAATTTGCTCCGTTTTTATCTAAGCTCGATTATAATTCAACAGTATTTTTTAAGGTAATTAAAATCAAGGACTTGTCGCTTGTTATAAAAAATGTAATCCATCGACATACACTTGTAGACCAGGGAACTAAAGATGTTCCCATGACACTCTTTGATACAGGTATCTTACAACTGATTTTGATAAATTTGGTATTGACAATATGTAATAAACAAAACATGCAAAAGATTAAACGTAATTTTTTACTAACAAAAAATATATACACAATGTAAAGGCGCGTACAGACCTACAAACGCATGCCGTGAGCAGCCACGAATACACATACGTGTGCAAATGTGGACGGCGCTTTCGTAACCTCTCGCCGCATGCGTTGCTTCTCGCGAATGACTTGAGCACACATGCTGCGAGCCAGAGTGGTGTCGGTTTTTTCGCACACATCAAAGAAACATACGTGTGCGTTCGCGCTCAATTTAGACGGATAGCGTGGGGATTCGTTGCATTTGCAAGACAAGTTCGGATTTATTGAGTCTTATTCATTTTATTGACTTATGTGTAAAATGGAGTGGTCAAATGAACAATGTTTGCAATTAATAGATTTATATGAAGAAAATTATGGGATCCACAAAATAAGTTTTATTATTCAAAAACACAAAAAGAAGATGCAAGGGAGTTGATTTTAAGAAATCTTGATATAGATTCAGCAGTTGTAAAGAAGAAAATGAGCAGAAATTGTCCAGTATTAGATTCTAACGCCTAATCTACTAGTAAATCGGAATTCATTTGTAGGGTTCTTCTTTTAAATAAATGCGTCGTCCACCATCGCCTATTTTTCCTTTGTTTTTTCTTTTTTATTGAACTAATAACTACAAACGCCACACTAACCATAAGCAGCTCCTCAGACATTTTTTCACGAATGGATGGAGCGCCTTGAGCACGCATACATATGCGGTGATTTCTAATTTCAACGAATGCTCTGAGCGCGAATGGTTTGAGTACGCACGCATATGCGTGGCTTCTCCCGCATGCGTGTGCTAGTCTGTACGAGCCTTTAGACTTCTATTTGATTTTAAATACTAAAGGTGAAGACCGATAAATTATATGGAAAAGTGACATTTTACCAAAAAATCATACAAAATCATTTAAAATGAGGGTTTGTAAACTTATTTTTGTTAATTTGTTGCTACATTATTGCAAAATAATAAAAGCTTTAAAATGCGATTTTTTGAAAATGAATACTAACTTTTCTAAAAATGCACAAAAAACTTTGAATTCGCATCGGAATAAGGACAATATCACAAATATACAACTTCAAAAATTTCAAAAACACTCACTTAATAATTATTGCAAAATTAAAATTTTTTATCCCAAAAAGCTATTATCTGCAATGTTATTATGCATAAACTATTTATTTTACAATAAAACACTGAAAACTTTGCATAAACTATTTATTTTACAATAAAACACTGAAAACTTTGTTTTCAAAAACTTCCACAAAATTTATTATTTATTATCACTACAGCTGTTTCGGCTGATTTCCTTTCTCAAGTGATCTATTTCAAGCAAGCAATTTGATTAAACCCAGCCTATGAGACATTCACCCCTAAGAATTACGTTCGGGTGTAACAATTCATTGGAGCGAGGTGTGTTAACTCGTGTAAATATAGGAGTCACCCCACCGCGCTCCAATGCTCTAGACCATCCCTTTCCCCCCTATAGCACTCTGATCCGCGATAGGGGCACAACTATCAGCCAAATGCTCTTCATGTGGAGGTCCTGGGTAATAGAACCCCAACATGGTTTACTAACCGATTGCAGAAACTCAGGACAGCGCATTGTCGCTATGATCCTGTAGTGATCTATTTTTGGCATGCGTTTACACTTTATAGTCTTTAATGAAATAGGTTGAGGATGGGAGAACTGTTTGTGTCAAGTTGGTTATTCAAAATTATATTTGTGCTTTTTAATTTGTTAATTTCCATAGATTCTAACAAAGATAGCTTAAGGCCTTTATTTTAAATGTGAAGAATTTTAAATTCGTCATTAAAAGAATGATTATGATCTAGAAGGTGAAATTTCTACCAGTTTGACCGATGTAAGTTTTTGGGCAATCGCCACATTTAAGTTTGTATACACCACTGTGTAAGTGCTTTTTATTTTGGCTCTTGTTGTTTTTAATATATTTGCCTAAATTGTTATTTATTCTGAAAGCTGGTGTTATTCCTTTCTTTTGTTATGTGTTTGGCTATTTTTGTTGATATTTTGCCTGTATATGTAATCCAGCAGAAGGTACTGGGTTTTTTCTTCTGGGTGGTGGAAATACTAATTTCAGGGCTTTCTTGTGTAGTTTTTGATTTAAAATTTTATTAATTGTTTGTTCGTTGTATCCATTACGAAGTTATATTTTGACATCGGAATTTCTGTTAATCTATGTAACATACTATGATAGGCTGCCAATTTATGTTGTGTGTTAGATGAAAAATTTGTTGAGTTAGATGTCTTTGATTATTTCTTTTCTGTTTGTTATGATATAATCTATTTCATTTTTCATACTGCCATCTGGGCTCATCTATGTCCATTTACGCTGGGGCTTTTTATCGAAAAAAGAGTTCATCATGAATACATTTTCCTTGCGTAGGAAGTTCAGCAATCTTTGCCCTCGTACATTTCTTTCGCCATAGCCATACTAACCCACTGCTACTTCTTCATGATCTTGTCTAAACCCCATTTTTGCATTAAAGTCGCCCATAATTATTATGTAATATGCTGGTGTTGCATGTAACACTGTTTCTAGGTCCTCATAAAATTTTTCGATTTCTTCATCCGAGTGTGTAGTCGTTGGAGCATATGTCTGGATTCTTTTTCTTCTTTAGGTACCGTCTCCTCTAAGGAGGTTGGTAATCATCACAGCTATTTTCACTTTTGAGATTGCAGCTCTGAACAAGTCGATGGAACTGCAATTATACCACTTTCTCAGATTGTTGAGCCAGGAGATGCGTCTTCTTCCAATACTTCGTTTTCCCTGTATTTTTCCCTGCATTATTCATTGTAGCAACACATTTTCCCTACTCATAACGTGGCCGAGATATTGTAACATATGTTTGGATTACCTTAAGGTTATATCTCGCATTTAGTTTGAAGACGAGATATACAATTCTGGGGCTTATACTGATATTTCAACTATATTTTGTATGTGCTTTCTATGTATAATAAATCCTACTCCACCATTTGAAGCGTCTTTTTCACCTCTAAAATAAAATATGTGACCTGATTTAAGAGTAATTTGGGCTTCTCCTCTTCGTCTTATTTCACTGAGGCTGATGAAGTCCGATTTATGTTTTTCAACTCTTCCTCCAGTTCCATCATCTTCTGGTCTGATATAAGAGTTCTAACATTGTATGAAGTAATATGCATTTGTCGCTCTTTGTAGTAACCTGATTTTTTCCGGGGATTCTTAGCACCCTCTGCTTCAAACCTGTTCCAACCGCTACCTTGGTTGAGGGTGTTGAAGCCACCGGAGACTGAGGGCCGTTCAGCAGTTTCATCTTTCATGGAAAATAACGTTTGGGGAAAATAAATTTTGGCTGAAAGCACCAAATTAAAGAAAAACGCTTAGTTTATCAAATTAAATCATTTAACTATTAAAAAGTTTATGTTAAATATTGTACAATAGGTTTGCAAGAGTACTATAATTATAAGCTCATAAACATTTAAAATAACTTAGACGCAATAACATATGGAAAGTTATTTTTTTTATTCGCCATGTTGGCATTTTTATACGAATTAAAAAACATGTCTTACGACCCTTAAAATCCAAGTTAGCCCTTGTTTTTAAATATTCACCTGGGCTTTGTTTATACTCAATAAGCAATTTAAAAAGAACCATTTGAAAGTTTAGAAGTTCAAGTTTAAAAAAAAAAAAAATTAAAAAGATTCCTTTAAAAGCGAACGATTTTACTATTATAAAAACTGAATTTGTAAATTCAAATTTGTAAAAGTCGCAATATCTCTGGTTCTTTCGATGAAAATTGATTTTTTATTTTTAATTTTGGTACCTTATGGAATAAATCATAAAAATTCATTTAGTTGATTTGTGATTTGTTTATGGAACCGGATATTTTGTTAAACCATTGAAAATAAATATTGATTTTGCAAACTTTTACTTTTCTCTTATCATAATTAGTAGAAAAGGTTATAACAATAAACAACTTAAATATTTGAGTATTATAATTATAGATAATATCTTTTCAGAATACATTTTACAAAAATGTATTCTGGCTTTCTCAGAGCGAACTCATGGTAAGTTTTAACGAAATAAAACCTTTTCCACCCATCATTATCCAGCCTCAAGAGTCCACTGCTGAACATAGGCCTCTTCCTCATGTTTCCAACCCCGTCTATCTTGCGCCGCTCTCATCCAGTTTTTATTGAGTCTTCTTAAATCGTCAGTCCATCTTGTAGGTGGTCGACCGACGCTTCTCTTGTCTTCCCTTGGCCTCCGTTCCAATAACCTCTTTGTCCATCGCCCATCTGTCATTCTGGCTATGTGTCCTGCCCATCTCCATTTTAGTCTGGCTATCTTTCCGATGATGTCAGTCACTCCGGTTCTTCTCCTGATGTCTTCGTTGGTTATTCTGTCTCGCAGAGTTATACCTAACATGGACCGCTCCATTCTTCTATGCGTGACTCTCAGTTTGGTAGCTGCTGTTTTTGTTAAGGTAAGTGTTTCTGCTCCGTACCTCAAGACTGGGAAGACGCACTGATCAAATACCTTTCTCTTTAGGCATGTGGGCAGCTCACTTTTAAAAGTTTCTCTCAGTTTTCCAAATGCTGCCCACCCAAGGCCGATTCTTCTCTTCAGTTCATGAGTCTGGTTATCCCTGCCAATCATAATTTCATGTCCCAGGTATTTATATCTATCTACGAGTTCTATTTCTTTCCCCCCAATACTGATGTTCTGGTTGGGTACCAAATTGGTCATGATTTTTGTTTTCGAGATATTTATATTTAAACCTACACTTTCTGTAGCCACAACGAGTTCCTGTACCATCTCTCTTGCCATACCTAGATCTTCAGCTATTATAAGTATATCATCGGCGAATCGTAAGTTGTTTAGATATTCTCCATCTATTTTTATTCCCTTTCTCATCCAATCCAAATTCTTAAAAGCATGTTCTAGCACCGTATTAAAAAGTTTAGGTGACATTGGGTCTCCTTGTCTAACCCCCCGTTCTATTTTTATGCGACTACTGTTAGTATGTAGTCTGACAGTGGTTGTTTCCTGCAGGTATATTTTGTATAATAATTTAGTATATCTATAATCTAGCCTGCATTCTTTAAATGCCTGTAATATTTTGCTTAGTCAAAGGCTTTGTGAAAATCGATAAATATTAGAACTAGAGGTTTATTGTATTCCACTGCTTTCTATATTAGGGTTTTTATACTTTGTAAATGGTCATTTGTTCCGTAACTTTTTCGGAATCCTGCCTGTTCCCTTGGTTGATAAGTCTTTAATTTTCTTTCCATTCTCTTAACTAGTATTCGCGTAAACAACTTATATATATGGCTGAGGAGGCTAATCGGTCTGTAATTCTCTAAATTTGCTTTGTCTCCTGCTTTGTGTAACAGAATCATAGTAGCGTTGTTCCAGTCTGTTGGAATATTGGCGCTGTGAAGGCAGATATTGAAAAGTTGTTTAATTTTTTCAAGTAATATATCCCCTCCAATTTTTAGTGTTTCTGATACTATTCCGTCTTCACCCGGGGTTCGATTATTTTTCATTTTCTTCAGGGCTTCTTTGATTTCTGATTTTGTTATATAAAAGTAAATATTTAAATTATTTATTGGCCAAGAGATGAAGAGGCAGAAATTTGCATATCAGCGAATGGTGATACGCTGTAACAAAATCAAACGTTACCTGTCTATTTTACTTTACATTTTACTCTAGTATGGAGTATTAGAAAGTCGTTTTCACAAAAGGAATTCTGCCTAGACCAATTTGTATGACGTGGATACAACTTGCCAGAGCATTTTCTGTGCATCGGTCGTCTGTTTGTTTTGCAACGTTTAGAAAACACAGGTCTGGGCCATATCCTAAATTCGATTTCCGATTTATATTCTCGTTAGTAAATGTCGCTAGTCGTTAGTAGATATTTACTTTTATGGATGGAAAAGGTTCTATTTCGTTAAAGTTTACCATGAGCTCGCTCGTCTCTAAAAAATGACGTTTATCCTTTTGCATATTGTGTTTATTACGTATTGTTGTTATCAAAAGCAATTGTTAGATACCTGTGTCAAAGAGTGTCACGAAAAAGTCATTTCTATGTACTAATTTCTCTGGTCTATTAACAAAACTTATATGGGACATTCGGAACTGAAAAAAAAAAAATTGTAAACAGTACTTGTCTGGGCTCTTGACATTTTTGATCCTGAACTGGATCTCTTGGTTTCTCATGTGGTTTTATCTACAGTAAATAATCAAAATTTTATCAATAATAAACAAAAAACCGATAAAGAACATCTCTTCAAAAAGCAAGCAAATTTTATTCCGTAGCAACATGCCAGCAGAAGTTTTATATTAAAATCAAGCTATAATATTCAGTGCTATAAAATATTGCCCGTTTACAAGATTACTTGATTCCGTTTGTCACATTAATGAATCAAAGAAATATTTTATTCTTTTTGATATATTTTTTATTGCCTGTATCATCATCATTATTCAGCCTTCTGCGTCCAAAATTAAACACAGGCTTCCCCTAATTTCTTCCTCGCTTCTTCACTTCTTCTTCGCTTCTTCTTTCTTTTTAACTTCGCTTTAGATTCGATGATGGACCTTAAATTGCAGAGCCTTCAAATTTTTGTGTGAATTTATTTAATTATAAGACGCAAATAGACACTAAGCAGTTAAGATTTTCTTTATATGTCTTGCATATACACCTACATAAAAAAAACTTCAGATTATTGTTACGTACCAGCCAGGGGCGTATCAAATAAATTCTTATACATTTTTATATATTTAATTATTCGATACTTAAGGGAAAAAGATCATTCCACGGTATAATTTTTTTTGCTATATTTGTTTTATTGACACATTTCTTCTTCTGCTGGAATGTTGCTTCTATTTTTCATTTTCCATTAGATTTTTTATACAAATATATTTTTCCTATTAACTCTCAATTTTTATCTAAGATGCTGTGATTATTGTAGACCTCGTTTATTTTTTGACAAATGCGTCTGTAGTACTTATCAATATAAATAAATAATTAAAAATAAGTTCTATTTACATGGAAACTAAATAACCAATTGAATGGAAATCCCAATGTGTTTCCATTGGACAGTCTATATAGATAACTTATAATGATCTTTGTAAAATCATACTGTGTTACTGTTTTGGTAAATACTAGTTAATACAATTTATATATTTTCAGGGTGAAAAATTGGGCGCTCAAATTTGGAGTTGATCTTTGGGAATATGGTAAATTAACGACTCGAATGAAGGAACTGCAAAAAGTAAGTATTAAATAGTCATAGGTTTAATAGCATATTCAGCATATTCTACCGATTATGGTGCAGCCTCCCTTACATAGTCATTCTTCATTTCTGCCCACGATTGTCTAAAATTCCTTGTTCTGTGCCATGATGTACCGGCTTGTTTTCTTATGTCATAGTCCCATCTTAAATTTTAACGTCTTCTTGGCCTCTTGACGCCTCTTGGATACCACAGTGTAATTCTAGTGGACCACCCATTGTCAGTTCTTCTCGCTAAATGTCCCGCCCACTGCCATTTTAAAGATTTAATTCTATGGATTACATCAGTAACCTTGGTTTTCTGTCTGATCCATTCTATTCTTTTTCATTTTTCATTTTCCATTAGATTTTTTATACGAATATACTTTTTTCTTAACTGTCAATTTTTATCTAAAATGCTGTTATTATTGTATATCTCGTTTATTTACTGGCCTATATCCAGGGCCGATTTTAGGGTCTTGAGCGCCCCGGGCAAATCAAAATTTGGCACCCTTTCATACAAGAATATACATATGTACTGAAAATTAAAAAAGGGCAAAAAACCAAAATTACTCAATAAAGAACTGTGTAAAAATTTATTTATTTAAAAAATAATATGACACACAATGTTTTTTGTAATGCTTCTTTTTCTTCGTGTCCCCATCCTTTAAGGACACTGGCCTAATCTTTACTGCTAACATACTTATTACAGATGACGTCACAGTGGCGACTTTTGTCGATGATACAGCCGTTTTAGTTTTAAACAAAGACCCAGACATAGCATCTGAAAAGCTACAAAATTACTTGCATACATTAGAGAATTGGTTGACGATTAAAGACAATAACGAAAAATCAGCTCAAATCACATTAACAACAAGAAGACGCACTTGTCCACAAGTTAGTCTAAACAATGCTCTATTCCTACTGCAGACATTGTGAGATATCTTGGGTCGCATTTGGACCGAAAGCTCACCGGAAGCAACACATTAACGCCAAACATCTCAGCTCAATATAAAATTAAAACAAATAAATTGGTTATTTGGTAGAAAGTCACAACTGTCATTGGAGAACAAAATACTGCTTTACAAAGTCGTACTAAAACCAATATGGACTTACGTCGTAGAACTCTGGGGCTGTAGCAAGCCTTCAAACATAAAATTTTGCAGACCTGCCAATGAAAACCACATTGCGTATAATAGCTGACGCCCCTTGGTATGTGAACAACGCAACCATCCACAATGACCTAGAAGCACCAACTGTAAAGGATGCCATATCACTTCACGCCAACAAGGCCAAAATTCTTATTTCAACGCACCACAGCCAAATTATCAGTGAATTATATCAGCCACCAATGGAGAAACGAAGATTGAAGAGGACTTCACTAGAAGACCTGGTTACACGGGTGAAAATGGAGAACTGTCATTGGACGATACCCAAATAAAGTCTATATTGTCATCACATTTACTAATTACTCAATGTACTGTTTATGAGTAGATTGTAAACATGCATTTAAAAAATAAAATGAAAATAAAACTATTCTTTACATTTTAACTTACATTTTAAACAGATTTTTCAGAGTCAAGCAGGTGAAGGCCTGTTCTGGACTGAAAGAAATCAAATCGGGGCAACCGCAAGGTAGGGTACTGGGATTGCTACTCGACTTATTATACAATACAATATGATATTTCAGACCTTAAACATAATATGATAGGTACTTTCGCTGACGATCAAGCTATCCTATCAGTTGGAGAAGACCATTAAGAAGAGATCTCAGTAAATAAAGTCAATCATTGGATAAAAAAATGGAGAATTAAAATTTAGGGTATAAAACAAGTGCATCAGTTATAAAGGCTACAAAGAGAATTAAATTAGCCTATTAGAATAGATAACTTTCATGTCCCTATTGCAGATTACGCAAAATACCTGAGGTTACATTTGGATAAGAGACTGCGTTGGTAAGTTCACATTAAAAAGAAGAGAGATGAACTCAACATAAAATTTAGAAAGATCAACTGAATGCTTGGAAGAAGAAACTTAACTATTCATTGATAACAAACTACTGATTTACAAACAAATACTAAGGCCAATATGGACATACGGCGCACAGCTCTGGGAATAGCGCCAGTAAAAAAACATTGAAGTAATAGAGAGGTTTTAAAATAGGGTACTAAGGAGCAGCGTTGATGCCCCATGATACGTAAAAAACAGCTGAATCTACCGAGATCTGAAGATGGAGGCAGTAGAACAAATATTTACCAAATGTGCCATCAGGCATAAACAAGGTCCACTTCAACAAGTGAATACAAAGTACCCTCATGTTGTTGGTATAATAAACTTCTTATGATAAATGATAAATTTTAATTTTTAAAATCTACAAAAATAATGAATGTAAGAAAATATTTTATTTCTATATTCTCGCCCTCAAAATTTGGCGCCCCGGGCTTTCCCGCCCATTTATCCGGCGCTGCCCTTATCCTTTAGTACATATTTTATTTAAAAAAGTATTTAAACTGTATTACTCTATTTTATTTTGTGCTCAAACGAGGAGGTATGTCAGAAAATACAAACATCTGCTTTGGAATTAGAATTTTAGTATTTACTGGTGAAATTATTAGGATTACTTTGTAAGAGATAATTTTCGTGTGGATAATCAGCCTACCGTGCTTTCAGTTTGTAGAAATGCGGCATAGTTTATTCTCATTCTTAGAAAACAAAAATCTGTAAATATCAAGTTGATGTATTTTTAGTATAATTATACATATTTTAAATATCTGTAATTTTGCGAGAAAGTATTTTTTAAGTCTGAAGGAAACAAACTAATTTTTTTCTCACATATTTTGTGAACAATGTCTTAAAACGAAATATCAGTGAAATATATCAAATGTTGTTATCCAACAGGTTAGACTAAGGAGAAAACAATAGAACAATTGTGTAAGAAGGTATCTCTTCAAAATTTTCATGCATAATTATGAGAATGCTGTTAAGTAATAACATAAGAAAAAACTTAGCTACTTACTTTCTTTACGGTAATTCCAAATGAAAAATTCTTGGGAAATAAAGCAGTGTATGTTATTTTACATAGACGTACATCTATGTCATAACTTACAATAATTAACTCGCTTTTTAGTGCAGTGCTTATAGTTTATGTTATCTGTTTTAAAACGCAAAAAATAACGAAATATTTGTTAATTTCTTCATTAGGTATATTTATCTGCGAAAAAATCGTTAAACAATTATTACAAGAATATAAATTCTGAAACAACGTAGAATTCGCTAATGATTGATAATGAATGTAATATTACAAAAATTAAAGCAATCTCACGTTCCCTGAATTAATCATGTCAATTTTTCTTTTAGTCCCATGTTCTTCCAGTATGTTGTGATCAATCGTTCATCTCCTGCAGTGTTAAATTCACAATATTCACAGTATGTTGAATTCTACCGAAATGTTATTATCTACCTATCAGGCCAGTAAATGAACGAGTATGACGATATCGTGTAATTTTCCGTGTCACCACCAAATTGCATAACAATTTGATTTTAGGTTCTACTTAGACTCCACTGTCGTTGTTTGCTTTTTATTTTTAGAGGTGAAGACTACCCCTACCAGAAAAAATCCTATAATTTTAAATTAAAGCCGGAAATTGATTTAAATAATATTTTAATGAAGTGAATGAATGTCATAAAACATTAAACAACATTTTGTCACAGTGTAACCCCTAAATCTCACCCCTTAAAATAGTTATAATTAAAACAATATCATCGAATACCTTGTCTCCACTGATTTGCATAGATAGATATATAGATAGATAGTTTATTTGACTGTAAGGTACAACAATGTTTACAGCAAGTCAAAACTAAAATTATAAACATTAAACATTACAAAAAAATGGAAACAATACATTAAAAATATTTAAAAGATTAAAATACATAAAAACGTACAATATAGACATATAATTAAAATAATATTAAATTTGGTTATGTTGCAGCTTGAGCATTCACAGATACACTCTCGTAATATTCACCCAGTGTATAAGGACACATAGTCACTAGGTACTCTTTGACTTGGTTTTTAGAAGCTGTAGTTGAATTAATGTTTTTAAATTTTTGAGGTTAATTGAACTTGAAGTTGATTATACAGTAGTGAACCACAGACAGTCGATGACTTCCTACTTATTTCTAAATGTCGATATGGTACTATAAACTGTCTCTTATTTCTTGTGTTGTGTGAATGAATATTACTGTTACATAAAAAGTTCTTTTATTTTTATGAATTAGTATCAATAATTCCAAAATGTAAATTCCATACACTGTTAATATATTTAAATGTCTAAATAGGTTTTTACAAGACCAACCATACGGAACACCTGCAATACATCTGACAATATGCTTTTGGGCCTTGAAAACGTCCTTTATATTAGAAGAGCCACCCTAGACAGTTTTACCGTAACTCCTTGTCGATTGTACCTCAGAAAAATAAAAAAGACGAAGGTATTGCTTGTATTGTATAGTATTGCAAATTTCTCAATTGATAACATTTAGAATTGAGTTTTTACATACAAGTGAGTCTTAAAAGATAAATGAAAGTCGAAAGTCACTCCTAAAAACTATCGCTACAACTCAAAATACCCTCACCATTGATGGAAATACTTAAATCAGGTTTAGTAGAATTTGAACGGGATGTAAATGATAAAAATTTAATTTTGTGAACATTGAACAGGAGCGACTGACTACTGGACCAATCAGAGAAGGTATTCAGTGAGTTTGTTATTTTATCTTGTAAAAATTTATGTCTTTATCGCGATATAGCATAAACTGATACAAATGCATCAGACATTACATATGGTGGTTCATTAATATACAAAATAAATAATATCGGGCTCAATATGGAGCCCTGTGGTACTCCATTCTTATTAACAATCGAATCAGACATTGAAATCTTAAAAAGTTATTTTTCCCTCTAACTATTTGGTGCCGGTCTTTCAGATAGGAACCAAACCAACTATGGGCAACTCCCCTAACACCATATCTGTATAATCTATCGAGGAGTACATCGTGTTGCACACAACCCAAAGCACGACTGAGGTCACAAAAAATGGCAGTTGGATTTTCACAGTTTTCAATTGAGATTAAGACTTCCTCGTAGAAACTGTTAATGGCTGTGGAAGTAGAAAATTTATTTCGAAATCCATGTTGATGCTTTGTGATAATTTGGTTGATATCTAAAAATAGTAAAAGTTGTTTTAGCATTGCATATTCAATAATCCTAGATATCACAGATGGAACAAACAATGGTTAAAAAATTGTCATTGATTTAGGATCACCTTGTTTTAATACCGGGGAAATGATAGAAGTTTTCAGCATACTGAGAAAAATACCAGTATTGAAAGAAGCATTTATAATGTGAGCAAGTGGTGTCAAAATCTAAGACGCAATTTTCTTACTTACTATACCTGATATTTCTTCAAAACCACACGATGCTTTGTTTTTAATTCCATATTTTATTATGTCTAAGATATCTTCTTCTGTTACATAAGATAGGAATAAACTATTTTGAACAAAATCGTTGGAATGCTGAAAATTCAAATTTGGTTTAATTATTTTACTAAATTAAAGTTTAATAAAGTAATCATTAAATTTGTTTGATATATCTGAATCTGTAATCCTAGTATCACCTATTTTTAGAAAAAAATTTATGTGATTTTTTTTGTTTTCCATTAAGGTCATTTATAACAGCCTATGTGGTTTTGTTTTTGTTAGAGGATTCAGAGATTTTGTTAAAATAAAACTGACCCTTTGTGGCCTCAACAAGAACTTTGTGCTGATATTTTTTTTGTCTATATAGAGCTTTTAGCTCAGGGTATGCCTTACTCAAAATATAAAAATCCTTCAGACTATCTGAAGAATATTTTACTTCTTGTGTGACCCATGTTTTTTTTTGTTTTGGTAATGTTTGGTTTTTCTAATAGGACAACTAATATTGAAATAGAACTGTAATTTATCATGAAAGACGTTATATTTACTATCAACATCAGTTGCATGATAAACATCTTGCCATGTTTCTTTACTCAAGAGATTGTTGAATGCATCTGTTGCGCCTTCATGTGTTACTCTGAAAGTATTTCGAACTGATGTCATGGTTAGATTAATAAAATTCAACCTCATAAGGAATATATCGTGATCTGATTCAGTATTTACATTTACAGTACCTATACAATCATCACAATTTGTATATACCTGATCTAAAATATTTCCGCATGTGGAAGTCGACCTTGTAGGTGTAAAGTTCCTGGGTAACAAACTATAAGATGCTAGTAGACCAGAAAATCTGTGTGAATTATTTCCATCCATCCAATGGCGCTACAGCCCAAATCGGGCCTTGGCCTCCTTCAACAGGCTTCTCCAATCATCTCGATTTACCGCTGTTCTTTTCCATGAACGCGTTCCCAGGCAGTTCCTGGCATCCTCATCGACTTCATCTTCCCATCTCTTTTTAGGTCTTCCAACAGGTCTTTTTCCCTGCATTCTTGCATTTAATAATTTTCTGGGGATTCTATTCTCATGCATGCGGACCACGTGCCCTGCCCATCTTAATCTCTGCAGTTTAGTATGTTGTGCTAGAGTTGGTTCGCTATATTGCTCGTATATTTCTCTATTATACCTAATTCGCCAGTTGTTGTTTTCACTTATTGGGCCCAGGATCCTACGTAATATTTTTCTTTCAAACACATCTAATGCATTGGCAGATTTCTGTGTCACCACCCATGTTTCACAACCATAACTTACTATGGGCCTGATTATTGTTTTATAGACCCGGAGTTTTGTTTTCCGGTGTACGTCTCGCGATTTGAATATGTGGCCCATCGCGAAATAGGCTTTATTTGCCAGCACAAGCCTTCTATTTATTTCCGGTTCTTCTTCATTGCTTGCGACCAGATCCATTCCTAGGTATGTGAATCTATTTACATGTTCTATATCGTCAATAAAGTGTTATTGCATCGGTCTATTTGATCTGGTTTGTATGAGTAGTTTTGTTTAATTTGTATTTATTGCTAGCCCTACTGTTTCTGCACTCTGTTTCAACTCAACGTAGGTTTCTTCCGCTGCATTCACTGTTCTGCTCATTATGTTTATATCATCTGCGTATGCTGCTAATTGGGTAGACTTGTTTGAAAGTATGTTATTTCCGCTCACCGTCAACCGTCTAATTACATATTCAAGAACAAGATTAAAGAGCGTTGGAGCTAGTCCGTCGCCTTGTTTCAGTCCTTGCGTTATCGTAAACGCATCAGTGATCTGTCCCTGAATACATACCTATGCTTCTGTTTCAGTCATTGTCATTTGCACTAGTCGTATTAATTTTGATGGTATGCCAAATTCTTTTAATATATTAGGTAGAATTGTTCTATCTATTGAATCATAGGCTTGTTTAAAATCTACAAAGAGATTGTAAACGTCCATGTCATATTCCCATGCTTTGGCTAGTATTTGTTTAACTGTAAATAGTTGGTCAATGGTAGTTCTATTTTGCCTAAACCCTGCTTGATGTGTGAATTATTTAGTGTCATGGAATTTACATTAAAATTGCCTGTTAAAAATATGAATTGATTTGGTTTAAAATTTGAATTTAAAATAAGATTAAGTTTTTCATAAAATACATCAAATTTACCTTTAGGAGATCTGTAGCAAACTAAAAGTGTGTGTTGATTTGAATTATAATGCCACTTCAGCCCACATACCTCAATGTCTTTTTCAACACAGTACTGATCGAGTAAAATGGAACTAACCTTCATATCATCCCTTGCCCAAACTGCAACGCCACCACATTTATATTGGAAGTTACTAACAGAATTTACAATTTTAAAATTTGGAAATCTATAATGAATCACCTCGCCATCTGCTGACCACGTCTCAGTCATACAAAAAAATTTCAAATCAGACTGCTTATAATTAGCAAATAAACAATCCATTTTAAATTGATTTAGTCCCTGAATATTTGACAGTAGGAGATCGTACTCATCCCTTCCTTTTTCCTGTTTAAAAGTCATTTCTTCATACTTCACTTTATTTGCGTATGTGTTGGGCGCTTCATAAAAAACCTACTTACATAGGAGCCTACTGGCTATAGTTTTGGGTCCATTACTTACGTTACTTCTGGAAAGAGTTTTTCTAACATCTTCTTAAGATTTTCTGCCGTTGTATGTTGGTCTACTCTAGTAACATGGAGATGGCTAAATTTTGGGACACCACTGATTTCTGAGTTCTCATTATTACCTAACAAAATGTCCATTCCTTTTTTTGTGTCTAACCATTTTCCATTCTTGCTCACTATTATTTGTAACCGAATTTGTATTCTCAATATTTATCAAATTTTCATCGTTTGTTAAATTAATAATATCTGAACATTTTGCTTCCGTTTGTATTCTTAAAATATCAGCTGATAATTGTTTATTGAAATTTGAATTGAAATGAAAATGAAAATGAAAAATTGGATTTAGGTTCTACTTACTTAACGCTTCAAAATTGGACTTGCGCCGTTGGTTGCCTTTATTTTTAGGGGTGAAAACTACCCCTATTAGAAAAAATCGTATAATTGTAAATTCAAGCAATTTGGAATTATTTAATTATACAGTGACATTTAATTTAGATTGCTTTACTGTTTTAATTTTTTTACCATATAATTTCTACTCTTATAAAAATCATCCCTTACGAAGAAATTCGAATAGGTACTTGTAGTATTTTTTTTTTCATTGAAACTATAATTACAATAATTTTTTTAATCAAAATGTGATGTATTTTATTTCATCTTAAAAAACAACCCTTAAAAAAAGCCGCTGCCCCTAAAAAACTAAAAAACTGCATAGAAAAAAGTTATGTTGGCAAAAGGATGCTGTGCTAAATATCTGGGCATCCAACTAGACACAGGTCTAAGATTTACAAAGCACCTGATGAAAGTAGTCCAAAGAGCAGAAGAGAGAACCGCGGCATTAATAAAAATTATGCCAAATATCGGCGGTCCAAGTACCCTCAAAAGAAGAATGTACCTTCAGATTGTGCATTCTACCCTCTTATACGGCGCTCCCGTATGGTACGAAGCCTTGAGAATGGCTAAGTATAAAGAACTGCTTGCAAAGGCACAAAGGAAGCCTCTACTAAAGGTAGCAAGCGCATACCGGACTACTTCTACGATTGCCCTACAGGTCATAACAGGTACGCTCCCCATTCACCTCCTAGCTAAAGAAAGAGACACTTTATATAACAGAGAAAACGGTCATTTACCGGAAATAAAATCCGAA
This sequence comes from Diabrotica undecimpunctata, assembly GCF_040954645.1. Lineage (NCBI taxonomy): Eukaryota > Metazoa > Arthropoda > Insecta > Coleoptera > Chrysomelidae > Diabrotica > Diabrotica undecimpunctata. The sequence goes on along the minus strand of NC_092812.1, from coordinate 67,957,153 downwards.
GTAAGATCACATATGCTCCAAATATGGCAAAATGAATGGGAGGCACAAACGGAGAAGGCACAATGGACCAAAATGCTAATCCCTGATGTGGTAACTTGGTCTAAATGTAGGTTCAGAAGGTTAAATTATTTTTTTACACAATTTCTCACCGGCCATGGCTCCTTTAGGTCGTACACGTATAGAATAAAGAAGACAACAAATGATTTGTGTATAGATTGTGGTGTCATAGATGACGCAGAACACTGCATTTTTGCTTGCACTACTTTCCAAAGAGAACGGAATAATCTAATATCAAGGCTAGGAGCGATAACGCCCAACAATCTGATACAGAAAGCGACGCAAAACAAAGAATCCTACGATGTTACTGTCGACATAATTACGCAAATTATAAAGAAAAAGGAGACGCTAGAAAGAGCGAGACAGGAACAGGGTGGTTGAGGTAACAAATTACATAATACGCTGTCATGAGTTCTTTACAGCTCGGCTGCACGACGTAATAGACGGCACCTTTACAGCCAGATCTGTAATTATATTACGTACGTAGTTTTCACGACCTCATGCCTCTTTTAATTCACATTCCTTCCTTGTCAGGCTGAACACACCTGCACTTTTTATGAACCCATATTTTGTTTCCCCACAATTACCGTCTCTGCATATCATTTTAAGTGGTTCTTATCGTTTTTAGGTAAGAACCCCTTTACAATTTTCTCCCAAATTTTCAGACTGCACAAGGTGGTTTTTAGTTGGTAGGCGACTGGTCAGGGGTGCATGTGGCGCATATAATCCATACTTTGGATGCTATGTCCTAGCATGTGCTCCTTTCCGGATCGAATCCAACAGTACTAGGGACATCTTCCCTAGTCGGTTTAGAACCTTTCCACCTCAGTCCAAAAAAAAAAAAAAAATTGGCAAAAGGATAGAACAAATTACCAAAAAACGGTGTGAGTGACGAACTTTGAAAAATCATATCTTGGACACTGTGAAACCTAAAGACTTCTACTAAACGTCATTTTGAAGTAGAAGGAAAGAAGTTTTTTTCTATAAAGAATGGCTATACCTGTATTTCTTGGAAAAAAGTTATGGTATAAAAAAAAATCGCGCGTTTTCGCTTTTTTTTTTCTTCGTTTTTTGAATATATTTTTGTCAAGCTACTAGTAGCCTACTAGTCGAGAAGCCAACGTCCGTTTATTTTCTCTCTTCAAATTTCACTATTAAAAGCATAACCGCTTAAAAGATACGAGTGGGGAGAGGAATTTTGGCTAGCACTATATAATATATCCTTTGATGTATGATTTTTAGAAATAACTTTAAGCTGATGGTCTGAAAATGATTGCAGAATACGGATTTTGTTTTCTTTGGGAAAGTAATAAACGCCGACTTCAGCAATGCTCTTGGTTTGCTCCGTTTAAATATGTCGTTAAATAGTTTTGTTAAGAGTTGAGTACCGTCGCTGTTAAATAGTTTTATGGATTCTGTAGGTATATTATGCATTGTCAGTTCCAGGAGTTTTGCTATCTTTTAGATGTGTTATTGATTTTTCCACTTTGTCTGATGTGATTGGTAAGTGGTCATTACATATGTACGATGGAGGTTGTTCGGACATATTATCATCAAAACGTTCTTAGAAGTATTTGTTTCAAATGCAAATTTCTTGATTTCTATCTGTGATAATGATCGTCTGTTGATCTTGCAGTTTTCTGGCTGTGTTGTATTTCTAAAGACCATCTGCTTGTTTAACCTTTTTATACATATTAAACGTATCGTGTTTTGTTCCAAGAACTCTATCACTTCACACTGTGATTTTAACCAATTTTCTTTGACCTTTCATACTCCATCAATAGCTATTAGTAAATTATTTTATCACAACAGTATATATTTGCCACAATAAACTCAAATTGACACTGTTACAACTAATTTGTTTAATTTTCTCTACTGTTACAACACCTTCACTATTGTTTAGTAGGATTCTACATACTTACAACATAAATAATTATGGATTATTCGTCAAACAGGCTGCAAAATACTCTGCCAAAAAAAATAGTGGTTACCCAACTAATCAAAGGTTAATAATTGAACTCATTTTTGCACATCTCTACAATTCTACGATGATTTTTATATTAAACATTACTTCTAATTAAAACTTATAACAAATATTAGGTATTTTATTTTAAATCATATTATCAGTATCGCCATCTGTCGGATCGTAGCCAAACTATAGTATAAAAATTAAAATGTGAGAATGTACACTGTCTTCAGAACAATAGTCATATTATTAGGTTTGTCATTGACTTTATTTAACAATACATTTCGTTTCGTTTTTGGAGGCTATTATTAAGATTTTTTTCAACATACTATATTTTCAATAGTATTGGTGATAGGGATACAACCCCTGCGAACTGCTTTTAGGACATCAAATAATGGTACAGTCGTCAGAACATTATAAATTTTCACCCCTGATGTCTGATTTCAGTATACAATTGAAAAAATTTGTATGCCCTTTCCATCTTTACCGATCTTGCCCATTCTTTATACTAGTAAGTTTACTTGCTTTTATAGTAGTCTGAAGACTAGATTTTAAGAAGTCTGAAATTTTCGCAATTTTGAGGATTTGATGTCTATGGAATTATGTCAAACGTTGATTTTAACCATTATGTTAATATTTGGTCATAAAACAAATAGATACATTCAATTTGTATGCAAGTCTCAATAGTTCATTGTGAGATCAAAAATGGACTTTATTATAAGGAAAAGATTCTAATAAAGGAAAAGGGAAAAATTGGATACTTATTTTTTTTATTATAACTATATAATAAACAAATGTACCTATTCTATAAGATAATGTGATGAGTTTAGGTACTGTCCTTTGATTCTGGCGTGTTGTGGTCCCTTTCAGTAAGATAATCACATGTACATGTTACTGATTTGTTGGCCAACGTCGCATTAGTCTTCTGATAACTTGATGTTGAGGTATTGCGGAAATTAATGGATTGGAGTGTGTGGTCACTTTTTTAATGTATGTTTTTTTTTGCTAGATTACTTCTTTTATTGTTTAGATGTTGAGATCCTTATAGATTCTTTGGTTGGTTACGTACCAGGGAGCATCAACAATTATTGCTCTTAAGATTTTTGATTGCCATCTTTCCATTATAGCAATATTGGGATTTACTACTACAGTCCCACTGCTCTATGTCATATGTCCATATTGGTTTAATAACTATTTTATAGATTAAAATGTTATTATTTATTGACAGCTTAGAGTTTTTTCCAATTAACCAATTGATGAAATTTTGTCTTAGTTGTATTTGTTTTCTTTTTTTACTGATGTGTTTTTTCCAACACAGGGTTTGGTTCAGATGTAGCCCAAGATATTTGGTTGTTTTAGTCCTGAGTATTTCCTCATTGTTGATATATATGTTTGATGGTGTTTCTCGTCGTAAATTGAAAGTAATGTGGGTTGTCTTGCTTTCTTTTATTTTTATTTTCCATTGTTCTAGTCAGTTTTCAAGCTCATAGAAGTTGTGTAGCTATGTTGATGTGTTTATAGCCTATGAGTATTACTGTGGCATCTGAAAATGTACCAATTGTTACGTTATTTGAAGTTGGTAGATCAGACGTATATAATAAATGTAATAGAGGTTCCAAGACGCTGCCTTGTGGAATTCCCGCCTTAATGGGATGCATTTAGGATATTTCTCCATTTACTTTTGTTCTGAACTGTTGGTTTTTTAAGTATGATGTAAGTATTTAAAAGAATTGTGGTATTATTTGTTTAATTTGATAAGGAAGTCCTTTATATCAAACCTTATAAAAAAACTTGACTCACATCTAGTGATACCATTGAGCAATATTCCTTTTCTTCTAATGCGGAATTGATTTTATGGGTTATTTGGTGGCATTGCTGGATAGTTGATCTCGTCGAAATCCAAACTGATAATTTGGTATCCAGTCTGCGCCAGTAAAGTCTAGATCTATTCTTTTTATTAAAAGTTTTTCTAGTAATTTTGAGATTGTTGATAACAGACTCGTAGGTCGATAAAATGAGACTTCACTGGGATCCTTTCCTGGTTTTGGGAATAAAAGTATTTCTGTTATTTTTAGATTGTAAGGCCAATAATTACACCTTAATATTGCCTTATATATATACGTAAGGATTACTATACCCTTTTTGGGTAATTCTTTTAGCATTTTTGGTGTTATTAGGTTAATTCCTGGTGACTTTTTGATATTTAGTCTCAAAATATCTTCTTTTTTAAGTTCTTTTGGTGTTGTTAGTCTTATTTACTTTACTGATAGTTGTTCTAAATTTAAATAATTAATAATTTCGTGATCTTTTTCATTGTTGTGTGGTTGGAATACTGTTGCTAAATGTACAGCAAATAATTCTGATTTTTCTTTATCGCTTCGTGCCATTGGTTTTATGTATGTGTGCGGCTTTTCGTACTAATGGCGATCTTGTTTTAGGTTTAAGGAGGTTAAGTTTAGGGAGAAACACTGCTTTTGACTAAAAATACAGGGTGTGGCGCGATAAGTTTTGATTAAAATGTAGGTTTGGATGACCCTGAGCTGAAATATAATGTCATGAATGTGGCACTTCCAATTATACCATCACTAGACGTCAATTTTGTTATTTTTAATTATAACCTGATATTTTTTATTTTATTTTTGAATTCTACAAAAAAATTTTGATAAAATTTGTGTAATACACCATAAACACTTAATTATTTCAACATTAATAAAGAGTAGGCCCGGATTTCCATTATTTAAGGTGACGTTTTATTATTTTTTCATAAGTTAATATTTCTGTAAAGTAACCAATATCATGAAACGATTATTAATTGTGCATATTATTAACAATGTTGACTAGGTGAAGTATTTTGTTTTAATTTAGTTGGATAACTTACAAACTAAAATAACTAAAAATAGTATTAAACAAATAAAGTTTTATAATGAGCCTAAGTAAGACTCTCTGCATCATATATTCCTTTTTTGTAACAGATTTGGGAAATACCTGATTTTTAGTGTAACTTCAAATCCCAAAATCTAACGGAGTCAAGTCAGGAGAGCGAGCTAACATCCTAACTGACCCTAATTGGCAATCCATCTATCATCAAACATGTAAAGATGCTGAGCAAAAGGCCCAAAGTTATAAGATGCTCCATATTGACACCAAGCTGAAGCCACTTCTCAATTTCTTAAAGTATGTAACTCCGGTCGTATGGCTTCTTCTAAAAGCTGGCAATATCTTTCACCATTTAAATTTTCATCATAAAATTTTATTGCAAAAAGTTTATCGTCTTTTATTGCATAAAAACATTCTAACTCCAAGTATATTGGAAAAAACGTTCTCTACTAACATGTGGATTTTCATTAGACAGTTTTCATCCTCTTGTGTCTTCATAAAAACCATTCACAGAATTGTACCATTCGGGAAAGATTACATAGTGTTACACCAAATGATATGAAAATAGTTTCCATTTGGTTTTTTTTTAATGAGATAAATTGTTCTCCACGACAAAGTAAGATCTCTCTATGGAGGCATTTGGAGAGGCCATAAAATAACCCAAAACATTAATTTCGTTTATGTCATTGAACACTGGTGGCTTATTTTTATTAATTTTTGTCAAGGATAAACATCTATTTTGCCGATTTGGCGTGAGGTTAATTACCAGTCCTTCCGGTAATGATCCATTATAAGCACCAGGGCTGTATTCAGGTTACTTAGCCCAAGCATGGAAATGGATTCAGCGGCAGGATCTTCCACCATGGAAAGTTCTGACAATCTACTTGTAAACCAACCATTAAAATTATATTCTACAGCTCTTAATCAACCTACACATCAATTTTCAAACAAAAAACAAGCAATTCTACTTCAATCACTCCCACATTCTAATATTGAAGTTTACCTTAATGCAGTAACTTGTAAAGTAGATCCCAGAAAAGTACATTCTATTTCTAAAATTATAAACGATCGTATTTGTATCTTCTTTACCAGTGAACAGACAGTCGATGAGTTACTAGCAAATGACAATGGGATTGTAGTAATTAATCAAGAACGGATTCAAGCCCGAAGACTAATAACTCCAAATGAACGATTGTGTTATTTCCAACGTATGTCCAAGTATTCCGCACAGCATTATAGAAAAACAATCGAAAAACTTATATACATCTAATAACTCCAATTGACTTTCTCAGGATAGCATATCTTGAGTTTCCGACGATACACTTTTATAGCGCCAACTAATTCCGACAAATTACCCGATTCTATGTTAATTAACCATGAGGATAACAACTATCGAATTTTCTTTTCCATCGAAAAGCAATGTTGCTACTTATGCAAGCATCAAGGACATTTTGCATCTCAGTGTCCCAATAAAAATAATCAAACTCCTTCAAACAACATCCAAAATACTGCTCATCTAAACTCCCTACAGGAAGTACACCAATCAGCTCCCCTTTCGACAATTTCTTCTACACAATCCTCTCCTACTGAGACTGAAACAACAGTACAACAATCAGCTCCTTTGTCGATAAATTCCTCTACACAATCCTCTTTTACTCTAGGCTGAGACGTCTAGAAAAATCATTACCTCTCAATCAAATAAGCATACTCCGATAAACTGCGACCTGCCCAATGAGACTCAAATGGATACCTTAGATCAAGATACATCCTCATCTCAGCACCCTAAACGAAATGCATCTGAAATAATTCCCCCCCCCCCCCCAATAAGAGGCAACGAAAATGCCTTCGTTGAACCGAAGCCACGAAGCAAAAAACCAAAAACTCAACAAGAAAACAACAGAAACCTAGTAGAAGATCTTACCAAATGCACCAGTCAATTCTTCAAGGAAAACTCCAACAATGGATACTTAACACAAAAAGAACTTATTGTCTTCTTTGAAACTGCGCATGGTTCTTCAGATCCTCTCAGTGCCGCCAGAACTTACTCGGAGGATATCGAAGGATTGATAAACTTTCTAAAGAAAATACATCCTATGTTAAGCCCAAGATATCTTAAATCCCGTTGTTCTAGAATTAAAAACAAAATTACAAAACTAATTTCAAGTAAAAGTTCTACCGATGATCCTAGCGATTCCTGTCTGGAGACTTATTAATTAAACTATTTTCAATTCTATTATTCAATGGAACCTAAATGGGTACCATATCCATTTAGAAGATCTTAAAATTCATATAAATAGATTTAATCCATCCATCCTATGTTTGCAAGAAACACATTTCAAAGAAAATTCGTGTCAAAATCTTAAAAACTATGTTTTAAACACCATATTTTAAGAATAGAACGATTAGATGCCATGCTAGTGGAGGTGTAGCTATCTATATCCATAAATCATTCGAAGTTGACTTAATTCGTTTAAAAACTGATCTTGAAACAACAGCCATAATTCTTAAAGGACCTCAAAAAGTAAGTATCTGTAATATCTATATCCCTCCTAGCCAAGATCCATCTAAAAATAACTTAGTTAATCTTTTTGAATCGATTCCTCAACCTCGAATAATAGTAGGTGATTTCAACGCTCATAATTTTTTATGGGGAGCTAAAAAAGTGGACTCTCTAGGCCGTAAAATTAAACAAATTACATCAGAACTTAATATAAATATTCTGAATGACGGACGCATAACCAGATTTAATACTTTTACAGGTGATGGGTCGCCACTAGATTTATCTCTTTGTGATCCTTCTGTACAGCTATCATTATCTTGGGAAGTTGTGTCTTATTTATATGGAATCGATCATTTTCCTATATTAATATCTAATATTAACCACAGGCCCTCATCTATTCCCATTGATAAATGGTCATTGAAAAATGCCAATTGGCCTCTTTACTCTTCCTTAATTTCAGAATCTATATTGAACTTGATATCTCCTTTTGCTCCATAACTTCTGCTGCACATAGATCCATTGGCTTTGTAGTTCTCCCAAAAAATCATAATCCATTCCCCTGGTGGAATGCTGCATGTGAAAAAGCTACAAAAGATTCCAAAAGAGCCTTATACAAGCTTAAGAGATACCCAACCTTAAACAATAAATTGGAATTTAAGAGACTGCGGGCTTACTGCAGATATGTCCTAAAGCAGAGTAAAAAAAAAGCCTGGAAAAATATATATCTTCCATAAACTCATCTACTCCCACTACAGATGTTTGGAAAATGGTCAACAGGATGTATGGAAATAAATCTTTCAATACTATCCACTACCTAGAACAAGATACTAAAACATACTCATTAAAAGAGGAGATCGCTGCAGTTCTAGCAAATACATACCAAAAACAGTCGAGTGACGAAAACTTACCAATAAATTTTTTAAATCATAAAAAGAACATTGATGGGTCTAACATCGATTATGATGATCACACCAGTTCACCTTTAAATGTGAAATTCATAATAGACGAGCTCCATGAATCTCTTAACCAATCAAAGAATTCAAGTCCCGGATCTGACAACATCCCAACCGTATTTCTTAAAGCCTTACCTGTTGAAGGCAAGCAGTATCTACTAGATCTCTACAATTTTATTTGGACAAAAAATGTCTTTCCTGTTGAGAAGCAACAAATACCTTTGTGTTACGCGTATGATAGTGATCTAACAGTACATCATTTATTAGTGGAGTGTCCGTTGTACGCATTTGAAAGACAACATAAACAGTTACCTACAAAAATAAAAGATATTCTAAGTGAACATAGTGACCACAATCGTACCATATGTTTTTTGGTTTCCTCAGGACTAATCAACAAAATCTAATTGTATTCTTTGTTTTCTTTTTATATGTATGTTATCTGTAAAATCGACCATTACTAATAACCCTTGTGGTTGAAGCAGTTTTAAATAGAAAAAAAATTCTTATTACACTCACCGTGAATAATAATTTAAGATACAGATTTAAACAATCCTCATAAGTAAATCATGCATTTGTCATTATTCACTATCAAATACAAACTGGCACAAAAAAACTGTCAAAACAATACATATAAACAATTAACGTTCTAACTATCAAATCTTTGACAGCCATCGCATACCCTTTACTACATTAAAATAATTAAGTGTTGTTATGTTTTAACTCATATAATGAAATATCTCAAATGTATAGGGAATACCGATTCCAAACGAATTGGCTTAAAAAAATACAGCGGAAAATGTATAGTGTGCTCTCTTTAATGTAAGCAACTTATAAATGATTTAAATTGTGCTTGTTGGCGGCTAAGTTTAAAACACCCTGTATGATATATCAATGAGTTGGACATATCGAGTTAACGGGCAAGCGCTTGTTGTTAACTGTTTATAATTTCGCGATACTAGCCTCGTTATTAATGGAGATCGGTATTCAAAGTGGACTAGAATTTTTCCAAAACTTTGATAAAAATCGAAATATCTCCAAAATACTTTTGGTGGTATAATCGTTTTCATCGTTCTTGGCGTGTGCGTGTAAAAACACTTGCAATAAGTTGTTTCATCTGTCTTTCCTTGTCTAAGCTCGATTCGTTTACCTCCTCCAGTGGCGGAGCAAAATGTAGCATGTCAAACGAAATAATAGTTATAAAAGAAAATTATAAATTATTTTTCATTAAATTTCTAATAACGGAATATACGTATAAATTGCGAAGAAGTATTTTTCTAGCTTGCAGTACAATAGGACAGGATATAACGAAAAGTACATTTTAAAAGGATTTTGAAATATACCCAAAAAAGTGCTAATTATTTAACCCACTTTAATTAAAAAATGATACAGATTTTTTAAGTTTTAAGCACTGTGGCGAATTCTAAACTGTTACAACGTACTGACCTTGATTAATTAGCTAATCAGTCAGCGTCTTTACTGGAACTGTCTTCATCATTGGAATCTTCTGCCAAATCGATGATAATCCTACTTTCATTTTCATCATATGTGACCATTTTTGCCCAGTCGTCCTGAATTAATTTTTCAGTATGGTTAACACAACTCGCCCACACTGCAGGTGTTGCCTCAGCTAATGCATCGCCCCAAACTTTTTTCACTGTTTCATCTCCACGTCCATGTTCTCCAATATGACGATCATAGTATTGTTTAGAAATGCCCCAGACCAACTCAATCGGATTATATTGACAGTGATATGGAGGCAATCTCAAAACCTGATGCCCATGTTCTTGGAGTAGCTCGTCTATAACGTACCTGGTATTTTGTGGTTTATTCTGGCGACAAAGACTCAATAGCTCTGTCTTGCCCGAATCGTCGTCAAAAATTATTTTTTTCGCTCGTAACCATTCTTGTAAGTCCGATTTTTTCCAACTGGCATTCGGTAACTTTTCTATTAAAGAGCTATGGTATGAGGCATTATCCATAATAATTAGAGATGGTTCCTCCAACATTGGTATCAGCTTTTCGGAGACCCACTTTTTAAAAGACTCTTTATCCATGGAATCATGATAGTCTGCACTCTTCGATTTCGTAGAAACCAGTAATCCAGCATCTTTAACAAATCCTTGCCTACTTCAGGCATGTAAAACAACAAAGCGTTAACCTGTATTTTCGTGTCCTTTTCTGATGCTTTTCACACAGTCATCTTGCCAAGTACGTTTATATGCCCCTTTTAGGAATATCCATGTTTCATCTAAAAAAACGAACTGAAGTGGGCTTGGACTTAAAAAATTTCTCATATAATGCCTCAAAAAATACAGTCGTTTGGAGACAATACATGGTTTCTCACATAGCACTCGTCTACTATTTTCTAGTTTGTATGAAAACCCACAATTTTTCATAAGACGCCACAAACTTGTATCAGAACCGTCATAGAGATGCTTGTTTCTTAATTGTGTATTTAGAACTTTAATTGTAACGTGCTCTCCTTTTGCTTTCATGCCATACAGTACATTTCTAATCTCTCCTTTTATAGTATCGCTGACATCATTAGTCTTTTTTTCTTGTACATTACGTGATTCTTCTGGTGTAGTAAGAGCTGCCCCTGTCTTGTATTCACTCTTTATTCTTGTCACTGTGCGAAGACTGATTTTCAAAGCGTCCGCTACTCGTTTATGTACCGATGATAACGAAAGCAAAGGTCCGTTGTTTTCTTTTTCTTTTTTAACATACTCCAATAAATGAACTACACATTGTCGCATTTCTCCTGTTATCGTTTTTCCCGGCATTTTTTTTATTAAATAGAACAATTAGTTATTCATAACAAAAAATAATAAGTAAAACTGTTCGGAACAAATTCCAACAATGACTGACTCAAATCGACTAAAACAACATAAAATATCAATGGTAATTGCTACAATTATAAATCTATTCGCCAGTTCATTCAAGAACAATGCCACAAGTTATTATTGCAATGGGTGTCGGAAGAGAGAGAGAGTTAATTTATAATAAACTGGAATTTTTAAGTTGTCGAGAGTATTATTTTATGTAATGGAATTCCACACAGTAAGAGCTCAAACTATTAATTAATTAAAAACTGTTTACTTATAAAAACTATTTCATCAGCTACTTCAAACCTGCACAGATCAGGGTAACATGTTAAAAAAAACACGTCACTGCCAGCTATCTGTATTCGTAAAGAGGCCGAACTTATCACCGACACCGTATCGGCCAAACACATCGGTGTTATTGCTACAATACTGGGAGACGTGAGTGGTTTCTTAATTCCCTTATCATCGCACTTTACCATGACGAACGTGACTCGCACAATTGAATTACGCATCTGTGTATCAGAGAGAGAACACATTTTAAATAAATTTTATCTAAAATTTCATGTAAAATTCGAAAATAAAATAAAAAATATTACATTTTATTTAAATTTACAAAATTGACCCTGTATAAAGGAGTGGAAAATCGTGGACACATTCATTACTTAAGTCAATGTGGGATATAGTGAAATACACGGTAATTATTGCCAAATTTCATGAATGGATTGCTGCATTACCTGCACTGGGTTATTTTGTCCATATCTTCTAGGTCTATTTGAAAGATGCAGTTTAAAAATTTTTTTGAATACATTATATTGACGTGTTCTTTCCATTTTCTTTGTTGTGTTAATATTCTGGACTATATCCTGAACTCCCGTCTTTCTCAGTATTCATATCGGTAATTTTTCTTAAAGTTCTGATTACGTCCATTACGGGTATCTCGATATTCTAGGTGTCTTTTTTTCTTTATTATCTACTTCTTCTAACGTTTGTTGATAGTAAGTTAACGTTAGTCTAATAAAAGTAGTTCATGCCATGTTTTTCATGCATTCAATAAGTATTAGCTTGCACCTGATATTTTCAAAAATATAATTTCTTGTATAATCCTCACATTCTCTACCATCTTTGTTTTATACATTATCCTTGAGTTTTTTTAAGCACTATTAGTTTTAATCGATTTAACATGGCAGTCTTTTATCGAACTTCCTGTACGCATCTACTCTCATGTTAAACTGAGGATTAAAGTTGTGTTTAAAAGGTATAGCAAAAACGATCAAATCAAAACAAATTGCTTAAAAAGTGTCACATGTTAGCTAAAACTTTAGGAAAGTTTCAAAGATTAATATCAAAAAAGATGGCAAAGATTAAATCAAACAGGATGTTTTTGATAAGTTTAACTGGAAAGCTTTTAAAAATATTCCGAAAATAGGAATATAGATTAATAGGGCTTATTTTTGGACGATAATATATTTTGGAATTTTTTTTATGAAAGTAATAAAAGATAAAATAAGAGCAGACGTTTAACAGCTGCATTGAAGTTTTTACAAGCTAATGAATGACAATTTTTCTCATAAAATTTAAAATATTTATAAATTAAACCACCTTTAAGTAATCTGCATTTCTGTTCAAAATAATCAAGTCTTTCATAAAAATATATGCACTTTTACAATATCCTCTCAGAAATGATGCAATCTGAAGATTTTGTTATTTACTTCCCTATTTTTTATGAATCTGAAATAGGTGTATTATTGTATTTCTTCCAAATTTCTCAAACTTTATTCAATTTAATTTAAAAAATGAGAAATTAAGTTAAATACGACTGTATGATAATGGTCTAAAATTTTAATATTTTAATATTTTTGAGATAATGTATTCAAAACATAAAATTCGAATCTCGAATACGAGAGAAAGAAAACGTCATTAAATAAAGATAACAACCGTCTTAAATAAATCCAAGCCATTTCCTAAAACGAAACACAAAAGCATTGATACAGATCTTCGAAGGATATCGCAACACTTCCGGTTTCTGTATTATATTGGGCTGATCCTTCTCTGATTGATGCGCTGCTTTTAATAGCGGTTGGAAATATCGATCAACTAGTACAGTTCCAGGTTCTTACTTGCTCACGGTGCTGATTGTCACTTTAACGCTATCGCGTGGATTCAATCTGAAAATAAAATATCGGTCTTGTCGTTTAATATCGGCTTATTCTTTTTCCGTTTGGAAGTTGGTCTCTTGCTGATTTTACAAATTCATAACCAATAAGTCTCTCTATATTGTAGTGTATGATATTTTTCCTTTTGCTGATTTCTTATTATATTTGCCATATTTTTCTTCTTAATTTTTATTTTTTACTCCAGCGTTTTATGTTTCATTCATATTACCTTTTTCTTCGGACGTTCTCTATCATTCTTGCCTCCCGAGATTGAATTCTATTTATCTTTAGAGAACAGTTTTAATTTATCTTTGTTTTTTCACCCGTATTCTATTATAACGAGATTTGACACAGTGAGGTTTTTTATTATTTTTTATCCCCGTATTTTATCTATATTTTATAGTCTTTATGAAGTGATCTTCTACATCTTGCAACGTCGTCTAGAAAATTTCATAACTCGGTAAATATCACTTGAGCAGGCTAGATTTGTGAAGGGTAAAGGTACTAGAGAACAAATAGTTTATGTAAGAAACTCATAGAAAAAGTCAGACGATATCAGATCCCGATATTTATGTTTTATTGATTATCCAAAGGCCTTGGATAATGTTAGGTGGGATATACTGACGACAATGAGTGTACCTAAACATTTGATTCACCTTACTAGCAATTGTATTGTATTGTACAATGACGATTGTACTTTATAGAAGGGAGTACGCTAAGGATGCGTTTTATCTCTCTTATTGTTTAACATCTAACGAGTGTAACATAGAACGGTGTACTAAGCAGATAAAAGTAAATTTGTGTTTCTCCTACTAAAACCCCAAATGTCGCGATTAGTAGCAAAAAATAATTTACGGTTTGTTTATATATGTGAATTTATAAAGATTTTGTAATAGCGCAGTGAGAAATTTTTAAAAATAAAACTCGCTTCCAGTAAAAACTAGTGTTTAAAGTGATAAGAATAAGTGAGGTTATTTAAAATTCAAAACAGTCATATTAGTAGAATTCTGTCCATTAGATTTGCGACGTTGCCAAAGTTAAAAATAATTTCGCTAACTGAGGACTGATAAGAACTGAATTTTTGAGCGGTTGGAGCGAATATAGTACCTTTCATGGTTCGTAGAAACAGATATGATGCACACGGACAGTTATTATTAAGCGTCAGAAGGCAAGAAGAGAAAAGATAGAGGGTCAACTTTAACTTTCCTGTAGAGCAAACCAAGGAAAAACGATTCAGAGGATGAGGACGCCGTTCTAAGTATGTTCAAGAAGATGATGCGAAAACTGCAAGAAATCAGGATTGAAAAAAAGGAATACAGGAAAGAGATGATAGTGCTGAAAAAAGAAAATATAAAGATAAACCAAGAATTGAAAGAAACAAAAAACAAATTAACCCATTTTGAAATTTTGAAAACAAAGTAGCAAGAATTGAAAAATAGATGAAAAGAAATAACACAGTAATTACGGGTCTTCCAATTGTTGCAACAGATGAAACACTCTTAAAAAATAATTTAAAAGATTTTATACACAAGTACCTAAAAGAGGATATCGAAATAAAATGTGCAATGAAGCTAAGAAACAATATATGTCTGGTACAAATAAAGGATTATTGCAAAAAAAAAACAAGGCAAGAAGAAAAAAAAACAAACTCAGATTTCTTACTGAAGAAAAGATCTTTAACGATGACTTAATCGAAAAGTAAAGACACATGAGGCAGGAAATTGTAAATAGAGAGAAGAAATTAAGAGCTGAAGGTAAAAACGTGAAGATTGGGTACACAAAAACTAACTGTGGATGGCATAAAATGAGAATAGGCCAGAAATGGATCTTGTGATTTAACTAACGGTAAAATTTTGAATAGGTAATTCCAGTTCATATGGGGTTTGCAAAAACGCTCTCACTTTGTCATCAATGTCGAAGTTATTTTCAGCGGGATATGGTTGGAAGACTTTTTCTAAGTGGAAGGCAAAAACATTGGCTTTGTGTTCATTATTTTTTGCCCATTGCCATCTGGACTACGTATAGAAGGGTTGCTAAATTAGGGCCTTTTTTATTTTTTTACAGCTTTCCTCAAATCATAGTCAGTAGCTTCAAAAGCTGTTAAGTTCCTAAGATAGTTTTGAATTTCATTGTTTTTATTAGTATTTAGTAAAACCTTGAGTTCTAGGGTAGCTTGATTTAATTAACTTTTGTCTCCAGGAGTACGAGTTCTTTGCCAGATTTTCTTTATTTTCAGTTTTTGAGGTGTGCTACGTGAGACTTGACTTGAAGTTGTATCCCATAACGCTTTCTGTATAGATCTTGTAAAATATTCCACTGTGTTCTCTATTTCAACATTAGTTTTAAGAGGAATAGAAATCCAACAAGGTATTCCGATATTCACGAAAATCATTCCAATTAGTGTATTTGTTGCCTAAGCTTGGTGCTGGTTCTTTTTGCATTATATCAGTGCTGATTGTAATTAAAATTGGAAAATAATCAGAGCAGAGGACAATTCAAGACAAGAGTTTGTCAACACGCAACTTTAGTGAATTCCCTTGTAAATTCCAAAGTCAACAAAATCATGGATTTTAATTCTGTCAGTTGGAAAATATTTTGGTTCACCTGTTGATATAAAGACAAGACTTTTGTTTTCTGTTGATTTTAATAGTTGTCTACCTTTTAATGTTATTAATCAAGAGACCCATTGTGTATGCTTAGGATTATAATCATAAACCGCAATAAACCTGTTGCCAAGTGTAGTTGCTTATTATCCTTGTACTGATATCCTTTATCCAAGTAATTATCTTTGTACTAATCTAGGGCCCCGTGCGGAACATATGGGCGAGTGAAAAGTAAGCCTTTACTATTCTTCTTCGAATTTCTGGTTCTTCTATTCCATCCGTGTTCCAACTGTGCGCCTGTTTCCCCTAGCTCTTGTCTGTGTTAGTTTTTTTTTTGTCTTTTAAATATTTATTTCTAGTCCGGTCTCTTCTGTCCCTTGTTTTTAATTGTGAATATATTTCTTCCGCCTCTTCTATTCTATAAGACATGATGCTAATGTCATCGGCATAGGCGGTAATCTATATTAATTTATTTGTTAGGAGATTATCTCTTCCTATATTTAGCTACTTTATCACATATTCAAGAGTCAGGTTAAATAGCTTCGGTGCCAGCTCGTCTCCTTGTTTTAACCATTTGACTATTGAAAAGTTCTCAGTGAGCTCATTTTGTACTCTGACAGTTGCTGTTGATGAGTCCATTGTTGCTTTTACTAGTTGGATGTATTTTTGGGGGATGTTAAAGCTATGCAATATTTGATATCATTTTTGTCTCTTAATTGAGTCGTAGGTCTGTTTGAAATCTATGAATATGTTGTGGACGTCAATGTTGTATTCTCACAATTTGTTTAGAATTTGTTTCACTGTAAATAGCTGGTCAGTTGTAGATCTAAATTGTCGGAAACCGGTTTAATATATTTAGTATAATATATTTGAGGCCCCTAGAATTCAAGGGGTCTAAGTAGTAAAATCAACATTTTGAGAAAACTCAAGTCAAAGTCGGACGATTATTGTAAGAGGAAAAATTAAAATCGCATCATTTTGACCAGGTAAGAAGGATAATCAGGTCTTTAGATTTTTATTACCAATAGCAGAAAATATTACTATATTTGGTTATTGTTTTATGTGTAAAAAATAATTGATGGTGCGCACATAGATCCCTTTACCTCTCATTAATTTTGTGAGAATGAAAATGCTCAATGTGCACAAAAATACATAAGTGGTTTTATTTTATTATTAAAACAGAAAGGTATTAAAACAGAAAATATTATAATATGTTGGCACTTTAAACTATTTAATTGCTGTCGTCTGTGTCATAAACATTGTTACCAAAGTGATTATCATCATTTTCATTGTCTACAAAAGTACCTGTAGCAGGCTTTCCAGTCTTTGTTTCGTGAGATAGGCTTTGGTAAAATTCATGGTATATCGATGGGACGAATTGCAAGAGTTCCATCAGATCTTCATACTTTTTGTATTTAAGCTTGGGCTTTTCAATTACTGGATGGAACATAGGAAGCTGATCAGGAATTCTACCTGCTCGTTGATTCTTCATTGGCAATTTTTAGTAAAGCATAATACCCTGAGCTGATGTTATGTTATAAAAAAGGGTGTCTGGGTTTGCCCTGTTATAATGCAATATCTGCATTCTTCGTATACCTGGCACATTTTTCCGGAAGTACTGATTTAGTAACTGAATATCAATAAAGTCTGCATCCATTAACTTAGTCACAATAAATGTTTTACTTGCTGAGGCAGCCAGATTTATCCAGTCTTCTGGTACATAGATATCACGTTGGTTCTTCTTCTTTTTTGGTTCTATGATTCCAAAATCTTGATCACATTCATTGTAAGAATGTCCAGCGACTAGAAAGTGGTGATCAACAGTTTCAATTTGGGTATTCTTAATAATATAAAGCCAAAATTTGACAATTAGGTGACTTTTGTTTTGGCCTCCACAGTTGTCACTGAACGCAGAGATGTGTTTCACAGTCGGAGGAAGACTCTGAACGAATTTTAACAAACAAGAAGCTATATCCTGGCAGCCCCTACCTGCCTGTCCTTCGTGCCACATGTACATGTGAGCAGTTTCACTTGTTAGGTTGTGAATATTCAAATTGTATGTCCAGAGTTGGCGCAAGTAATAGACCTTTAAATTTGTCACATAAGGTGTCGGCATCATCTTTTGCAAATCAAAACATATCGCAACTTGACTGTCATTTTTTTAATAATTTGCACATTCTTTTAGCTTCTTTAGCTGCCTCTGCCTTCCTTAAATGAAATTCTTTTTCAACTTCAGCTGCTTGCTTCTCACCAGGCGTGTCGTGGATAATTTTTATTTGTAACTTGGCACAGGTGACACAGGAGTCGGTGTGAGGTCTGTGGAAGCTTAGATTGAATTTTGTTTTGAATATAAATCTGTAAAAGCTTTCTTTTTCAGGTTCCACATTTTTTTCTTCTCTACAAAATTTTTCATACAGTTTATACATAATTGGCACATTCAAGCCTGGGTTTAGGTATCTTTGGTTTGGAGATTTAGCCCTACTGTAATGGCTTGAGTAAGTCGGAAAGTTTCTTATATGCTCCATAATTATCTCCACTTTGCTTGTTGGAATTTTGTTTGGCGGTTCCTTCTTTCCTCGTTTGTCACGTTGTGATATGCTAGATGGATTTATCTTTTTTTTAATAATAAAATTCCTTATCCTTTTGTTAGAAATGTCAAGAGTTTAAAAAAAAACCTTGCACACTCTATGACCACCGAGGTTATAGTTACATGATATGTCTTTATGACTGACTGCTGTCGTTTTCTTCCTCATGACAGGCTGCAATTCTAAGGCACTATTTAAAAACGATGTCTGAAGTTCCCAGTTACCTAGCTTCCAATATTCATTAAATATTGATTCCCTCTGTTCGTAAGGAATCTTTTTATTGCAATGAAACCTACACCGGTGATTATATTCACGTAACTTTTTTGACTCGTGTTGCCTCATATTACGATCCAGATAAGCCTGCCCTGTGTTTCTCAATTTCTTTTTCTTATAACATCTCCATGTTTCCTCTCTTCTTAGCTTTTTTTCCCTTATTGAGGTTCAAGAGGAAAAGTATTGGATGGTCCAGGTCTCCCTTCTTCTTCTGTATTATCTGAAAAATATTCACCGTTAATCAAAAAAACAAAAATTAAATCGTATCATTCATGTAAATGTTATATTTTTATAATATAAATTTAATAAGACAACGAAGTGTGTCATTCCTCCTCAGATTTATTAAATAATAACTTTTACCTTATCTGAAGAAGAATTACGAAATTGTTCATCATCCTCAGGATTATAATGTCTGTCTATTTCAGAATCATGGCCTTCTCCAAATAGTGGTCTTTCACTGCTATCACTTAAAAAACTGATATTGTCATCATTTGCATCTTCACGATTCTGCCCATTACTTTCATCGTGAATTGAATCTATAAAACGAAGCATTTTGTAAAAAAAATGTACAGTTGTCATGTTTATTATCACTGCTTTATTAATTCTTCCATATTAATAAAATACTAACTATACCTATCTAAATAGGACATAAGTACAAAAATATCTAGTCTAAAAATATCTAAATTTTGTAATTACAAAATATGATGGATGAATTAAATAACGAATCAACAAAAATAGGTCTATAAATAAATTATAATAAAACGAAAATTATGACCAACCAACCAGAAGAATTAATAATTACAATTGCACAAACAAATATAGAACAAGTAAAACAATATGTATATTTGGGACAACTAGTTAATTAAATAAAGAAAATCAGACCGGAGAAATAAAGAGAAGGATACGGTTGGCTTGGGTATCCTTCGGAAAACTTTCCTATATACTAAAAAATAGAAAATTCCCTCAATATTTAAAAACAACAGTCTTCAACCAATGTATACTTCCTGTTCTTACCTACGTTTGTTTCCATGTTTTCCTTTGTAAACTTGGACGTTTATAATAGCAAAGACCCAAAGAGCCATGGAAAGGCAAATGCTGAACATCAGGCTATCAGACAAGAAAAGAAATACTTGGATCCGCAACAAAACAAAAGTGACCGATATATTAACGCAGATAGCAAAACTTAAGTGGAAGTTCGCTGGACATACCATAAGAGAGAAAGACGACAGATGGAATAAGATGATTATACACTGGAGATCATATAGTTACAAAAGAAAAAGAGGAATGCCACAAATGAGATGGTCAGATGACTTGAAGAAACACGCAGGCCCGAAGTGGATACAAACTACCTACAATAGAGAGACGTAGAAGAAGGAAGAGGAGGCGTATGTCCAAAATTGGACAGCAAGGGCTGTATAGATAGAATATATTTAGTATATAAGTAAAAACTTTGTATCTTGTGCACAAGAGGGTTATGCCGCATAATTTTTGTATTTCAGTTTATCCCCTTTTTTATAGATTGGTAATATAATCCCGGTTTTCCAGTTGCTAGGGATCTTTTCCTCATTCCAAACCTTGTTCATAAGCATATGCATTTGTCTTACTAGGTGTTCGCCACCTAATTTATATAGCTCAGAGGGGATGTTGTCAATACCTGGAGCCTTGTTATTCTTCTGTGCTCGTATTGCTTGTTTTACCACTTCCATCGTCGGGGGTTCTATATTTTTTGTGCCTCCCTCAATATGATGCATGTCAATAAGCTCTTCATTTTCTTGCGTCCCTAGGAGAGTTTGTAAATAGGTTTTTCAGACTGATTTTATTTCTTTTGGATCACTGGTTATTTGCCCTTCTTGATTTTTGCATAGATTTGATCGGGGTTTGTATCTCTTAAATTGCGTAGATATCTATATGCTTCTCTTATATCGTTGCTTTGGAGATTTTCTTCCATTTTCTGTATATCTGTATATCGGTGCAGACTATCAGTGCAAATATAAAAAATTCTTTCTGGCTTATTTACACCTTTCTCTGTTCCTCTTGTAGTGCATTTATCACACGTTGTTTCTTTTGACAGATGAAGAAAAATCGTGATTTGTTGTATTATATAGTTTCTTCAGTTAGTAATATTATCTATAGAGGCAGACTGGTAGATGAAAGATAAGCGAAAAAAATAGGCAAATGGTTATTAGAACAGTAGAAAGAAATACTGGATAATAATAAATTTATTAATAAATTCTTTTATATTAACTATCACAATTAATGTTTTTTTTTTATTTACAGAAATACCATGACGTTGATATAGATGTTGTAAGAAAAGATGGACTTATATTAATTAGAGAAATGGCTATGGAAGTAAAAAACATGATGGACTTCAAAATGAGTGCTGTTATGGTAAGTCATATAAAACTATTTTCATATATCTTTTTTATTTATTTTCATTATTTTGTTTGCCTTATTTTTACATTTGGAATTAATCCGATTTACAAACAATTATTTTCTTATTTCTTATTTCTTATTTCTAAAATTCTAAACGTTTAACTTGTAAGATAATTAGAAAGGGAAACAAAAACCTACAATGAAAAACAAAATCAATGAAAACGTTTGTACTTAAATGTATAATGGAGCACGTTGTATTGTACCTAACAGAATCCTTTCTTTGCAGAGGATAATGGACTCAGCGGAACAAGCTGCATTGACTCCTCGATCAGACAATGGCCAGCCGTTCCGATTTTATAATGCTAAAAGACTGAATGCGTTCGGCGATGATGGTAGACCTGCCGAAGGCACTAGAGAAATGATTCTCACTCCAAATGCTCATTTCGACCATCTTCCTGTTAATACAACTCTTAGTTCTATTCTTATGCCTAATAACGTTGGCGAAAGTGGTAAGTTTTTATATTTGTGTTACATGTAGAAAAATCATAAAACTGTATTGTTTTGCATAATCTATAAACTGTTTCCAAAGCAATCTGGATTTTTCTTATAGGCATTTCGTAATACAATTTTAGAACTTAAAATTCCAATAAAAAGATGTGAAAAGTGTTGCCTATATTGAGATACAAAGTATTGCACTTTGACAGACGAGCTGTGACTCTGTGAGTGAAATTTATTGGTGACGCTCCTGTTTTTAATAATTAATAAAAATAAATGATTGATATAAATTAGGCAAGAAGTACATTTCAGGAAATAGCCAAGAGTAATTCGAATAATATTAAAGCCTTCAGTAATACGATTTTGAATATCTATTATTATCAATTGTTATTTAATTTGACAAAGTATTTTTGTATTTATTATCTTGTTCTTCTTCAGCCTGTTTGTATCCACTCCTGGACAAAGGCCTCTCATGAGTTCTCCACTCTTCTCTGTTTTGTGGTTTTGTGTTATTTGAGGAAATTAAACTTCAAAGTTTCTAATAAGAGGAAAGTAATATTTTGCTAATAATTAAGCAAATAATTAACAAAAATAACGGACATCACCCACAATTGGTCTGGATGAAGATAGCCTCAACGAAATATTGATGTTTGGAAGTGACAAATGAAACATAATATGCAATTAAAAGCTATATGATATCTTTATCATCATTCTGACTTTACAACTCTGCGTGGGTCCTAGACTACTCAAGAATTTCTCTAGTCGTCCCTATCCATCGCCTTCCTCCGCCAAGCACGTATTCCCATATTTCTCATGTCTTCATCGATGTTATCAAGGAACCTTGTTCTGGGTCTTCCTCTTCTTCTCTGACGAGTGGGTCTATAAAGGAGCGTTTTTCTAGCTGGGACATTTTGTTCCATCCGCATTACATGCACTATCCACCTCAGACGTCTTATCTTAATATGTTTTACGATATCTGGTTCCTGGTATATTCTATAAAGTTCGAAGTTGTATCGTATTCTTCACACTCCATTGTCATTCACTGCTTCATAGATTCGCCTTAGTACTTTTTTTTTCGAAACATCCCAACATGTTTTCATTACCTTTTGTTAGAGTTCAGGTCTCTGAACCATATATTAGGACTGGGCGTATTATTGTTTTGTAGAGTTTTATTATAATTATTATTTGAGTTTTATTATACAAATATTAGAGCTAATGGAAGAACGAAACATAAAAATAAGAATGAGGAAAGGGACAAAGAAATAAACAAAATCATTCAGAAAAAGATTAAAGAAGCAAAAGAATCATGGCTACAAGATTAATACATAGAAATAGAATCCCTAGAACAGAAGCATGACACTTTTAACCTACATAAAAAGATCAAAAACTTAACGGGAGGAAACGGATCACGAAGTCATCAACTTAATACTAGACGAGCACAACAATCTGCTTTACGAAAATGGGAGAATACTTGAGAGATGGAGGCAATACATGGAAGAATTATTCAAGGAAGAGCAAGAGACAGAAGTCAGTGTTTCTGGATGCTCAGGACCAGAAATAACGCTCAGTGAAGTAACATATGCAATAAAAAGACTAAAAACCAACAAAGCTCAAATATTGAAACTATTTGAAAACAACCAACTCAAACTCCTAGCGAGTCTACTGAACAAAATCTATGAAACTGCAGAATTTCCTAAAGATTGGCTAGTTTCCACCTTCATACCTCTCCCCAAAAAGACAAATGCCACCAGATGCTCTGATTACAGAATTATAAGCTTAATAAGCCATGCACTCAAAATCCTTCTTTCTGTTATTCACTCTCGCATATATGTATAGAGAACTTTAGCTGTGTTCAGTTTGGGTGTAGAAGCGGACTGGGAACGCGAGAGGCCCTATTTTCCATACAAGTATTGATACAAAGAGCTCGAGACGTAAATTGCGAAGTATACGCATGTTTTATAGACTTTAAAAAAGCATTTGACAAGGTGCAACATCAAAAATTATTTCAGATACTGAAAGAATCTAGTATTGATGACAAAGATTTACGCCTAATTAAAAATTTATAACAGACATACTAACATAATATATAGAACAAAAAAGACTAAAGTGGTATGGACATGTAAGAAGAACTAGCGACAGCAGATGGATAAAGAGAATAACCGAATGGAGCCCCATAGGAAGGAGGAAAAGAGGACGACCCCGAAAATCCTGAAGGAACGAAGTAGACGACGCCATAAATAAGAGAGGCCTAAACGATGGAGAATGGAACAACAAAGAGAGATGGAAACGGTTGAGCGAGGGAAGGCAGTGAATACTGTAGAATCCCTAAATATATATAAAAATTTATACTTACAGCAAAGGGCAACTGTACGAGTAGACAACGAAACCTCACAAGTATTCACGATAAAACGGGGAGTACGTCAGGGTTGCATCTTATCACCGACGTTGTTCAATACTTACTCGGAAATGCTGTTCAGGGAAGCTATTGATGGTTTAAGAGAAGCTATAAAAATTAATGGTGAAATCATAAACAATTTAAGATATGCGGACGATACGGTTTTGATTGCTGATAATGCGGAGGATCTGCAAACATTAATAGACCGTGTAGTGAAAGCCTGTGACAGATACGGCATGAAATTAAACTGTAAGAAGACCAACATTCTTGTGGTAAGTAAAAGCGACGTAATACAGCACCAATTCACAGCTAATAATGAACCCTTGAAAATAATCGACAAAATTACATACCTTGGATGCAGTATAAATAAGGAATGGGACATCTCACAGGAAATAAGATGTCGTATAGAAAAAGCGAGAGCTGTCTTAAATCGCCTCATGAAGATTTTATGTAATATGCACCTGAACATTGATATAAGAACACGAGTCTTGAGATGCTATGTATTTTCTACCCTTTTATATGGATTCGAAGCCTGGACCTTGACGGAGGCAACATCCATACGATTAGAAGCCTTCGAAATGTGGTGCTACCGCCGCATGCTGAGAATTTCCTATATCCATCATGTTACAAACAACAACGTGATCCTACGTATGAATAAAGATCTGGAAATTATGTGTATCGTGAAAATCAGAAGGATGACATACTTAGGGCATGTGATGCGCAATGAGAAGTATCAACTAATTCAACTAATTTTACAAGGCAAGATAGAAGGCAAAAGATCTCAAGGGCGTAGAAGGACATCGTGGTTGAAGAACATCAGACAGCGGGCAGGAATGACTACCATACATCTATTTAGAGCAGCTGTCAACAAAGTTGTATGGACCAACGTGATTGCCAACATGCACAGAGGATAGGCACCAAAAGAAGAAGAAATTGTTTTCAGTGTTAAGGAGCGCTCCCAGGTATACAACTTTGTTCACTGCTTCGATGACGTCGTTTTCTATAACAAGTGGATTTGTGGTTGCATGCTTATTTTCATATACTTAGTTTTGTTGGTCTTTATTATTAAACCCCTTTTTGTAGTTGATTCTTTTAATGCTACATAATGCCTCTCGTACAGCGTTTTCTGTTCTCCCAACAATATTGATATCGTCAGCATAGGCAAGGATTTGCACTGATTTATTATATATTGAACCAATGGTTGTGATTTGTGACATACGTATTACTTTTTCCATAGCCAGATTGAACAGGAAAGAGGGTTTCCCTGGGGCAGCCCGTTATTTGTTTTAAAAAGTTCAGATAGTTCCCCCTGAATTCGTACTCTACGTTCAACTTTTTCAAGAGTTAGTTTTGTTAAATTTATCAACTGATTTGGTATTCCTAGCTCTTTCATTGCTTAGAACATTTCTCTTCTATTCACAGAGTCGTAGGCTGCTTTGTAGTCTATAAATATGTGATGAGCTGCATTTAGAAGCTGAATTTCTCTGTGGTTAAAGCATTCAAAGGTATCTTCTTTTTTGTGTATGGTGCAAAGTATTCCAATATTACAATCATTATGGAGGGATTTTTGTGTCTATATTTCTTTTATAAGCTGCTGTAATGCCATTATGGTCTCGTGGCCACCTTTTTTATATAGTTTAGCTGGGAGATTATCTATTCCGGGTGATTTTTTTCTGGCTAGTTTTTAAGTGCATCTTTAACTTCAAAAATCGTTGGTGGTTCCTCTTTCCTCTCTCTGTTCTCCTTACCTTATCTCTTTCGTCTTCCAGGTTTTTTTTCTTCCTGCATATTAATTGCCAAGTTAAAGTATTCCATCCATTTATTTAATACATATTTCCTTGTTGTTAATTGGTCGCCATTTTGACTTCTACATTGTCTTGTGGTTGCCTTGAATTCTTTTCTGTTGATGTTAACTTTCTTATATAATGCTCTGAATTTTTGCTTTCTGTTGAGGTTTTCTATATATTTAACTTCCTTATTTAAGTGATTTCGTTTTTTTCTATTGTGTATCCTCTTTTCTTCTCTTCTCTTTGGCTGGTAATTCAGTTGTTCTAGTTCGTCGGCTAAGCATCTTTCTGTAGGCTTAATTTTTTCTTTTTTTTTGCATTCTTGCATTTATCGTCAAACCGATTATTTTTACGGGCACAAATTTCTGATCATATTTCATCTTTTGCTGTTGCTTCAACGTCTTCCTTTATTTTGGTCCAGTAGGAGTCTATATCTGTCTGGCCTTCTTTATTTACATTTTGATTCCTTAGCCTGTTGGTAATGTTTTCTGAGTACCGTTTTGCAATTGTCGTATCTCTGAGCTTTTGTACATTCCGTTATTTCTATCAGTTTTATTTTCTTTACTGGTGTTTGAAATTCTACACCCTTAATGTTGAGATCACTAGGCAATGATCTGAGTCTATGTTTGCGCCTCTATAACTTCTGCAGTTTATTACGTCTGTTCCATGGCTTGAGTCTATTAAGATGTGATCAATCTAGTTGCTTGTTCTTCGATCAGGAGGGTTTCAGGTTACCTTGTGTGTGTTCTTGTGTTTAAAATAGGTGCTGCTGCTAAGTTTATCAGTCGTAATCTATTATCGGGACTGATGTTGTGTAGGCTATGCTTTCCTATCGTGGGCATGAAAACTCGCTCTAGTCCTATTTTTGCATTCATGTCACCTAATACAATCTTAATTTCATTTCTGGGATATCTTCTGCGGGCTTGCTCTAGGTCTCCGAAGAACTGTTCTTTTATTTCCTCTGGTTTGTCATCAGTTGGGGCATGTGCATTAATCAAACTGTAATTAAAGAATTTCCCTTTTAAGCACAAATAGCACATTAGTTGACTGTAGGTTTTAAAGTCAATAATAAGGCCTTTTGTTCTTTGGTTACAATAAATCCCACCCCATCCATGTGTTGGCTTTCATTGCAGCTATATTATATGGAATGGGTTTTCTTGTCAAGAGTGCCAGTTCCCATCCACCGCATTTCCTGTAGTGCTAAAATATCTACTTTCTTCGTGTTCACTACGTCTAGTAAAGATGTGAGTGCCCCAGTTCGGTACAGGGTTTGGGTATTCAATGTTCCTAATCTCAATTCCATTTTTCGTTTGCCGAGTCGTCGTCGTGAGTTCCGTTCAGCTAATAGTTCCTGAGGGTCCGTAACATGTGCTTTTTTACAGAAAGGGGTTGTCAGTCTCTATCCCAACCCCCAGCCTGGAGGGCCAGGGACTCTTGTGTTAGGGTTGCCATACCCTAGTCTAATTTGGTTAGCGGTTGGTATTTTTATTTCCCATCTACCCACCCGTCCTAGGACCAGTTAGGGTGTTCCCCTATCCACCACCTAGGGACGCGAACGATGGGAGACAGACAACTAAACACGGAGCTATAAAATATATAAAAAATAATAGTTCTAAAGTAAATAGTTTTAAAACAGTTTTTAAAAATAAATAGTAATATTTCAGTATAAATAATAGTTTGAGGGTTTGACTCTATTGCCAAATCTATCCGCTAATCTATTAAAAGGCAATTGCCAAAAATTTTTTTAATAATTAACTGCAATATCAAAAGAAACAAATATTTATTCGTTCGTGTTTTATATAAATTATAAAATTGCAGAATCCATAACATAATATAATAAAAACGTAATTTTTAAAAGCTTTCTCTCTTTGTATTTGATTCATATAACATATACACTATAAGGACATGGCAACACTACTAAACACCAATATTTCGTTCTGCGAGCTTCATTTGTAGGTATCTTCACCCAGACCAATTGTAAATGATGCCCAAAATAACTTTACAAACCCTAATTTTAAAGGACTTTCTTTGCCTTTTCAGTAAAATTGTGTCACTTTTCCAAATAATGTATCGGTTTTCACCTTTAATATACTCCGCCAAAAAAGTATCGCATCACTTATAAAATTACAAATTTTTGATAGCATTTGGTTAATTTAAACTATTTCTTTCTGGCCCTTAAGAATATTAAGGCTAGAATAAATATTACTGTTAAAAAAAATGTTAATTGTTCTTTTGTCTGGTTTTTATATTATCAGTCTTTATTTTATTTTTGTAAAAAGTATACAGTTTGCGTTTAATTTAAAATTTCGTATTAAATATTGAGTATGGATGGTCGTGACAATATAAATTTTAATTTAACGAGAGATCAAGTGGTTAGAATAATTTCCCTCATTTAAGACGGAAGGAGTCAGAGATATGTGGCAAATTTAGTCGGTGTAAATCAGTCGACAGTATCACGAGTGGTAGTAAGGCACCGAGAGATTGGTCTTTATGAAAGACGAGCTGTAACAGCTGTAACTTTGCGTCGAAGAGACTGCAAGTCATCATGACATAGCCGAGACTCGAAATGTACGTGTGTCTTCAGAAACTGTTAGGCACATCTTAAGACAGTCTGGAATTAGGGCAGAGTAGCTGCCACTACCCCGAGACTTACAAGGGAACACCGTATAGCACGTCTAACATTTGCAAGAGAACACGTAAACTGGAATATCGACGACTGGGGTAACATACTCTTTACGGATTAGTCAAGATTTTGTTTATACACTTCGGATCGAAGAATACCAGTTTATAGACGAGATGGCGAGCGTTATTTTCAATGCAACCTAAGACCGGAGACAAACTTTGGAGGAGGATCTATTATGCTCTGGGGCGGAATATCTCTTAGGAGTCAAACCGAATTGGTACAGCTAGATAGAGGATCTTTAACTGCTGATAGGTACATTAGAGAAATTTTGATGTTGTTCCTTACGCCCCATTTATTGGTAATGACTTTTTTTAATGCATGACAATGCACGCCCACACGTCGCAAGAATCGTTACCGAGTACCTTCAAGAGGTAAATTTACAAGTTTTGAATTGGCCAGCGCACAACCCGGACTTAAATCCAATAAAACATGTTTGGTACCATCTTTACAGAATAGTGAGATCTGGTAATGTGACTCCAGCTAATCTTCATGACCTGCAACGGTTGTTAACCGTAGAATGGGATAATATCGATCAAGATTATCTAAGAAGATTAATTGGAAGTATGCCACAACGTTTTTTGATTTTTAGTTTTTTTTATTCAATGCTGTTTGTGCGCTTACTTCTAATTTATGAAATAAATTAAATAAAACCTTTGTTTTTCGTACATTCTGCATTTTTCTTTTAATACTTGTTACGTACTTAAAAAACAAAAAAAAACAACAGTAAAAAAATCCATGTTTTAAATTATTTTTAATACAAAATTTGCAGTTTCATAGGTAATGCGATATTTTTTTGGCGGAGTGTATTTAAAATCAAATAGCGATATTAGATTAGTAAAAAATAACATTTAATCTTTTGCATTTTTTGTTTATTACATATAGCCCAGTCTGGTTAAAAAAAAAGGTGGAAAAATGTTTCGCAGATATCTGAAGCTTTTAAGACATAGGTGGGGGATACTAGATGATGAATAGATGAAAAGATACTCCTAGTTTTACCTTGCGTTTTTTTTAAGCAATAATTTATGGTCACAATTTGATTTTTTGTCTATAAATTTTTTCCCTTATATTTTAAATAAACAATATTTATGCCATTTTTTTATGTTAAGAATATCTTTATTTTCTGGTTTTTTTAATTAAAATTGATAAATAATTTACAGAGATATTTGCAAAAAAGCAGTTTTTTTTGCACTAATTTATAAATTTTATTAATTTTTTTATTAACAAAATAAAATGGTATTAATACATTTAAACCTCAAGGAATTACCATTTTTTAGATTTGTGCAAAATTTCCCCCCGATCAGTCAAATATTTTATAAGTTATTTAATTTGTTTATCCCTGAGGCTAATTATTTAAACTATTGAGCTTGCCCTATGCATGATGCTAGACACATTCAGCAAATTTCATAGGATTCTTTAAGACTTAGACTATCTCAGAAGTTAAATGCATATTGAGTTTTCATCGAAATTATTTACAAAATAAACGTTTGAAAAAGGGGTGTGTTTTTTACTTATAAACAATTGTAATAACTTCTATATTTTTCAAGCTACAGACTTGTATGTACAACCATTGGATAGCTGGTAAAAAAGCTCACATTAAAAAATAAAAAACCTTCTATGACCAATAGGAACTAAGTTAGTGACTATTTTTTTAAAAATAATATCTCCATTGTTTATAAACATTAAGAAGTAAAATTTGCACAAATTTTGAATGAAAATCTAAACTTTATATTGAAACTTATAGCTATAAAATTTATCTAATTTTTCGAAACGACGGTATTTTCGAAAGATCGACATAGGAAAGTGGAGAGGATATCTGTTTCAGCTCCGTATTTTTTTCGGCATCGGAACTTCAAATTGCAACACGTAGGAAAAGTTTACATTATCTCGGCTTCCTTTGCAGCTACAAGCCTCTTTTTTTTATTCTGGGGTAGCTCGTCGAAATATGAATAACTACATTGTTTTCACTGGCCGGAAAATATGGGAAAACTCGGAAAAATTGAGTACATTTGAAATTCACCCTAAATACTTACTTTTTTTTAATTTGCTCGAATAGTCTGTCGCAGTATTAAAAATGATGACATAATTTTCACCCCCCATAAATCTCGGAAAATCCCGGAAAATCAACATATGTTTTTTCATTTTATATCAATGATGTAATAATACTTATATATTTTATAAATTAAATTTCAGGTAATTTTTTACACATTATATTATTATATTCCTTATATTAATTATAATTGTTTGTATTTTTATAATTAACAATATTGATTTTTATTCTATTTTTCTTACAAATATGATATACAATATTAATCTAATCTGCCTTACTGCTTTGATAAAATAAGTCGATTTTTTCATCACTTCATCATTTTATTTACATACATTGGTTTAAAAGTTAAAATTTGGTTCATTTATTCGACTTCACTATCAGGTCTGAACCTTTATGTTGCAGGTTGTTTGTCTTCACTTATTAAGTCAGTCTTTCCATACATTAACATATTAATGGGCGATCTTAATGCCAAGGTGGGTCAAGGTAAGGTAGGAGAACAAGTAGGAAAATATGGGCTTGGAAACAGAAATGACAGAGGAGATCGATTGATTCAATTTTGCCAAAGTGAAGACTTCGTAATAACAAATACCTTTTTCAAATTACCTCCTCGACGGTTATATACATGGACATCTCCACAACATACCAAAGAAAAAATAGTGAGAAATCAAATAGACTATATTATGATAGCAAGGAGGTATCATAATGCTGTTAAATGTACTAAGACGTACCCAGGAGCTGATATAGGCTCAGATCATAACCCGGTAGTTACTGTGATAGAGGCGAGACCAAAAAAGATTGGAAGACGACACAGAAAGGCACTAGATTTAAATAAACTTAGAAACAAAAATATACGACAAGAAACAGGAGAAGAAATAAATGAAAACCTCCGTTCAGTGCAGCAACAAATTAACGATACAAACAATGTTAACCAAAAATTAAAAAACATAAATACAGCTATACAAACAGCAGGAAAGAAACATCTTACAAAAACCACAACAAAGAATAAGGGGTGGATGACACAAGATATACTAGACTTGATGGAACAAGGAAGAAAGATGAAGAATTACCCAGACAAATACAAAGAAATAAATAAACACATAAAAAAGAGAATAAAAGAAGCCAAAGAGGAGTGGATTAAAGAACAATGTGAAGAAATGGAAACCTATGAGAAAAAGTACGATGCGTTCAATATGCACAAAAAAGTAAAAGAGATAACAGGAAGCATAAAGAAATGCCAAATAGGTAAACTTAAGGACAAAGATGGAAATCTTATTGTAGATCTAGAGAATAAAATAAAAAGATGGACAGAATATCTGAATGAATTATTTGAAGTCGATAGAAACAACTTAACTCAGATAATCAATGCAACTGGGCCAGACATATTGAAAGAAGAAGTAGAATACGCAATAAGAAACGTTAAAAATGGAAAAGCAAATGGACCTGATGAAATTCCTACAGAACTGTTGAAGCTTTTGAATGATAAATCCGTAACCATAATATTAAATTTTGTAGCGAGGAGCTAAAACAGTTTCCCCTCCACTTTCCTATGTCGATCTTTCGAAAGTAACTTCGTTTCGAAAGGTTTTAAGTTTCGAAAAATTGGATGAATTTGATAGATATAAAATTCAATCTAAAGTTTAGATTTTCATTCAAAATTTGTGCAAATTTTACTTCTTAATGTTTATAAACAATCGAGATATAATTAACAAACAAATTGTCGCTAACTTCGTTCCTATTGTTCATAGAAGGTTTATCTTTTTTGTTAAATGTGAGTTTTTTTACCAGCTATCTAACTGTTGTACGTACAAGTCTGTAGCTTGAAAAATACAGAAGTTATTACAATTGTTTATAAGTAAAAACCATACCCCTTTTTCAAACGTTTATTTTGTAAATAATTTCGACGAAAACTCAATATTCATTTAACTTCTGAGATAGTTTAAGTCTTAAAGAATCCTATGAAATTTAGTAAATGTGTCTAGCATCATTAATAATGCAAGTTCAATGGTTTAAATAATTAGTCCCAGGGATAAACAAATTGAATAACTTTTAAACTATATGACCGATCGGAGGTTAATTTCGCACAAATTTAAAGGACGGTAATTCCTCAATGTTGAAATGTATTAATAACATTTTATTTTGTTATTAATACATTTTTAAAAAAATTAATTAAATTTATAAATTAGTGCAAAAAAACTGCTTTTTTGCAAATAATTCCGTAAATTATTTATCAATTTTAATTGAAAAAACGGGAAAATAAAGATATTCTTGATATAAAAAAATGGTATAAATATTGTTTATTTAAAATATAAGGGAAAAAACTTATAGATAAAAAATCAAATTCTGACTATAAATTATTGTTTAAAAAAAACGCAAGGTAAAAATAGGAGTATCTTTTTATCTATTCGTCATCTAGTAACCCCCACCTATGTCTTAAAAGCTTCAGATATCTGCGAAACATTTTGCCGTGAAATCGATGATTTTTGTATAACCAGACTGGGCTAATACTGTTATCACAAAATTTATCAAAACCAGGCTATAAGTAATTATTTGTAAATGTTTTCTATAATATTATCTGCAGTTCCCTCTATGGATACGTAAATTTGACTAATAATTAGTATTTGTTAAAGTGGTAGTTCAATTTACAGAATTCTTGAGTTTAGTAGTTCAAAATGTACCACTATTTTGTGTATCGTGTCTATTACTCTTCTCACTACTCTTTAATTCGCTGTTTCTGTATATTATATGTCCAATTCGAAGGATAAACAGATAAACATGCTTTTACAGAGAAATAAGTAAGAAAAAAAGATTTTTAATGTTTTCATATACAACTTTTTTTTTTTAGTAACTGGATACTAATCGAATGGCGGTAGATTTGAAACAACCACTAAATTCAGGTGGTTTTTAGTCGAAAAATAGCATAAAATACCTAAGTAAATCTTGAACTTCTTCCAAAATACGTATTTCATTTAAATATTGTTAAATTTTATTGGTCGAAAACATAAATGTGAAATACTCTCTTCATGTTTGAGAGAAACCGAATGCAGGCTTTACGTCTATCAAAAATACTTGAAGTTTATCCCGGACATACTCTGCATACTGCTTCCAGAAATATTTGCTAGGAGGCACAAGTAAAACGGGAATATTGGTATTTTGTTGTTTTTTTTACTCAAAGCATGAGCAAATATTGACATTTTTCAAATTACTTTTGGCAGGAAATATATTTTGCACTTTATTTCTCGTGTACTCGACTTTAATATTTTAAAATTGAAAAAGAAAGTTCAAAACCTCCAAATTTTTTATAAAACAAACTGATGTTTTGTAAATTTCATACTAAAAATTATTATAAACCTTAAATGACATGCTTATTATGCAAATGCTATACGGTAGGCAACGCTAAAGGGATTTTAAACGCTTTTTTCCCAGTGGCGGCTGGTGTGTTAAAATTTTGGGTAGGCCAAGCCAGCAAATTACAAATAGCTATGTGTAATCAGTGGCGGTTCCAGAGGGAGGGGTCACGGGGTCATGACCACCCCCCCTAAAAATATTTGAAAACCCACTTATCCTATTGGTGGTAAGACTAAAAGTGACCTTGCATCAGAGAAAAGTAATCACCCTCAAGATCCATGATCACCCCAAAAAACTTCTGTAGCCGCCAGTGTGTGTAATACATTTTTTTTGAGAGTG
This sequence comes from Diabrotica undecimpunctata, assembly GCF_040954645.1. NCBI lineage: Eukaryota > Metazoa > Arthropoda > Insecta > Coleoptera > Chrysomelidae > Diabrotica > Diabrotica undecimpunctata. The sequence continues at coordinate 67,922,897 of NC_092812.1, read as the reverse complement.
GGAATCTTTTTTTTCGAATTTTACGATTTTTTTTTAAATTTATTTGGGCAACCGTGCACTTGTTTGCAATTGTGTTGTTTGTTTAAAAATATGTTACAATTATAGATTATGTTACATATTTTTTTATCATAATTTAAAAGAAAATTTATGTTACAATTCGATAATTACGTTACAAGTGACAACGATGATCGGCGTAGGCCCGATCGTCTGGTGCCTAAACAACAAGCATAAACACGACAATATAAATCGTTGTCCGGCAATCTGCTTAACTTCAAACGCTTTTTGTACGGGGATCTCATATGAGCTGGGTCGGCCAGTTCCGATCGGGCCTATTAATGATATTTAAAATGCCTGAATACGATTCGATGCTTTCTGTGGTAATATAACATAGTTCTTTTAACGGACGCTAATGCATTAAGTGATTTAGTACATTTAAAAATTATTTACATGCATTAACATAATTTTTGAATATATGTTTTTCAATTTTAAAGCTCAAAACTATTGGGTAGGCCCGGCCTATCCTGCCTACCCCCAAAAGCCGCCACTGTTTTTTCCGCCGTCAAGATGTGTCATATTATAACTTCTTCGGATTTGGCCTACCAGTTACTTCTACAAACGTAAACACCTTTGCGACAAATCTGATATGTGATGGCATAGTTTGCCTCGTTAATTATAAAATATTTCATATTTTAAGATTATTCTAGGAGCCGTGGGGAGGGATAAGTATGCTCTTTTGTGTCCCCTCGGTACCTTAACGTTTTTGTAAGTAAGTTTTCTGGTTTGTAGATTCGATTTTTCGAGAATACCACGCTGAAAACTCGGTCAGATAATTTGTTCTTAACAATTTAATTGTTTAAATAATTGTATATCCTAAACCGTTTTACCAAAAGGAAAATTGTTCTTTTTGAAAAAATTAACAAAATGGCTGATTCAATTGTTAGAACCGGAGTTATAACAAATTTTGTGAAAAACAATTGCAACATAGGCATTCGATGGGGCTTTTCCAAGAATAACTCTGCTTTCATACGTGCTATTAACTTTCAAAACACTCTCATTTTAAAGGTTATTGTTTCAGCTTTAAAAAACTTTGCAAAATTATTTCATCTTTATTAATAAATACACTCTGGGCCACAATTAACCGGCCACCTTAAAAATGGGTAATTTTTTATTTCTTATATCTCCTAAACCTGTTGTCCGATTTAAGTGATTTTTTTAATATGTTATAGCCTTATTCCTTGACAATATCTTTATAATAATATTGTTGCTAAACAGGTAAATGTTCATTGTATACCGGGTGTACGAATCAAACTGTGTTTTTTTCTTAAAGTTTGCATCACCCTGTGGAATATTCTATCATTTGTAGAATACTCAAATTAAATCGTAACTATAGCCTCATGCTTTCTCAACATTTTGTTTTTTGATTGATTCGCTTATTTTGGATAGTACAAAAGTTAGGTACTTTAACAACTAGAGATGCTTTTTATCAATTTTTATCTCCGCGGAAGAGAAAAAAATATTTTTTTTGAAAAAAAGTCATTTGTTGCAGTAAAAATCCAATGAAGAACATCTTCGAAGAAAATTCAAATTAACAATTATTTGGAAATCAAAGTCTAATTGAACAAAAAAATGGGTATCAATAATGGGTGCTGCCGCCTCTAGTCCTTAGGACTTCTTGGAGCCGGTTTGGCAATCCATTCATGATATCCTGGATACCAGATTGGGGGACATTGTGCCACTCCTCTACCACAGCTGTCTTCAGCATTTCAAAGGATGCAGGGGAAGGTACTCTTGCTCTTATCTATCTTTTGAGGTTGTCCCAGATATGCTCAATTGGGTTAAGATCGGGACTGTGTGCTGGCCATGGTAGAACTTGAATCCCGACCTCATTAAGGTACTCACGGGTAGATCTTGCTGTATGGCAATGTGCATTGTCATGCTTTAGTCTGAAGTTATCACCAATGAATGGTGCAAAAGGCATGACATGGTCTTGGAGAACTTCTTGCACGTATTCTTGGGCATTCACACTGCCTCTACCGAACAGAACAAGATCAGTACGCGCTTCATAAGAAATACCTCACCAAATCATTATTCACCCTCCTCGGTAAGCCACTGTTTTGGTTATAGCGCATGCAGAAAACCTTTCATTTTGACGCCTATAGACACGTTGGCGTCCATCTGGACCTTTTAGGGCTATTCTGCTCTAATCTGAGAACAGTATATTCTTCCATTCCGCCATAGTCCAGTTAGCATATTCTCGCGCAAAATGAAGTCTAGCCCTACGGTGTTGTGGGAGCAGTTGTGGTGCGCGAGCTGGACGAAAAGCCCTCAAGTTTATTTCTGACAGTCTTCTTCTAATCGTTGTCTACTCACACTAACGTTCCTCACCTCAAGAAGAGTCCTACGAGCTTCAGGAGCGGTGCAAAAGCGATTTCTCAATACTTTAGTGACAATGAAGCAGTCATCTCGAACTGAAGTGCATCGTTTTCGGCCTTGACCTGGCCTGCGGTTGTACGACCCTGTCTCCCGAAATCGTTTGATGGTATCTTGTACGGTAGTTCTGGGTACATCGAGTATACCAGCGATATGACGTTGACTGTAACCAGCATCAACTAAAACCACTGCCCTAGCAGCATCAGTTGGAATGAGTGGCATTTTTAAAATCACAAACAATAAATAAGCACTAAAATTTCAACTTAAACAATATTAGCTCACAAGGATATAAAATTACAATTTTAATTGTTAATTTTAATTACAAACTGAATTTTAATTACAAATTGTTCAAGAATTGTTATTAACACGGAAACAGAGTTGCAACAATGTCGTACAACGACTATATGTCAAAAATCCTTCGATGACACAAATTTAGGAAACAAACTGTCACAGGTAATGTAAAGAAATCAATAATAAAGATAAAGGGGTTAATTTTGCTGGTGAGTTAAATCGTCTGTATTGATGAAAAACATGGATAGTTGTTAAACTACCTAACTTTTGTATTATCCAACATAAGCGAATGAATAAAAAACAAAATGTTAAGAAAACATGAGGTTAAAGTTAAGTTTTAATTTCAATATTTTATAAATGCTAGAATATTCCACAGGGTGATCCAAACTTTAAGAAAAAAACACAGTTTAATTCGTCCACCCGGTATACAATGAAAATTTACCTGTTTAGCAACCATATTATTATAACGATATTATCAAGCAATAAGGCTATAACATATTAAAAAAATCACTTAAATCGGACAACAGGTTTAGGAGATATAAGACATCAAAAATTACCCATTTTTAAGGTGGCCGGTTACTTTTGGCCCAGAGTGTAATTTATAACAATTAAACATTAAAAATTTCACTATAAAGTTGAGAATTAATTTGTTTATAAGAGCTTTAAACAATATTAAGCTATAAACTTTGATAATCTGGCTAATGTAAGTTATAGAACAACTTAAAATGAACATTTTCAGCTTTGGTAAATGTTTCTATGTTAATTTTTTACTAAGATATGAAACTTTTAACAACGCAGTCTGAGGCGCACGGTCAGCTCAAAGCGAATAAAAACCAATACATACGTAAAATCATATAGATTTAGTGCTACATATTACTTATCATTATAAATAAAAAAAGTTTTAGCAGTTTATAGGTAAAATTTTCGTTAAAAAATGGTGAATTAACTTGTTTATAAGAGTATTAAACAAAATTGAGCCGTAAACGTTGGCAGTTTGGTTAATGAAAGCTATGTAACAAGTCAAAACCAACATTGAAGCTTTCTAAATGTATCTATGTAAATATTTGTATGTTAATATTTTGACGAGATATTGAAAATTGATATACGCGCGTGGTATACGGGCTCCCGTATTCGCTGCGAGCTGACCGTGCGCCTCAGAGTGCGTTATTGAAAGTTCCATATCTTGGTCAAAAATTAACATAGAAACATTTACCAAAGCTTAAAATGTGTTTTTGAGTTGTTTTATAACTTCCATTAGCCAGATTTTTCAAGCTTATAGCTTGTTTTTGTTTAAATCTTTTATTAACAAATTATTTCGCAACTTTTTAGTGAAATTTTTAATGTTTTATTGTTATAACTTTTTTATTCATAAAGATAAAATAATTTTGCAAATTTTTTTGAGGCTGAAACAATAACTCTTAAAATGAGAGGAAATTTAATCGCACGTATGAAAGCAGTTATAATTGGAAAAGCCCCATCGAACGCCTATTTTTAAATAAAATTTGTTATAACTCCGGTTATAACAATCGAATTAGAGTTTACGAAACGCCGTTTTGTTAATTTTTTCAAAAAGAACAATTTTCATTTTGGTAAAATTAAATATCTCTTATAGTTTAGGATATACAATCATTTAAACAATTAAATTGTTAATAACAAATTATCTAACGGGTTTTCAACCTGGTACCCTCGAAAAATCGATTCTACGCACCAAAAAATATAAGAAACGTCAAGGTACCGAGGATAAAAGTGCACACTCAATCCCCCCGGCTCTCCTAGACTAGATGACTGATAATGCGATACGTATTTTATAACTCTTTTAATGTAGTATTGAAACCGTTTATCTAAAAACTTGATAACTTAAAAAATTAACATATAATTATTTAGAGTTCATTGTCACTCAAAATAATTTTTAAAACGTCAAAATTGTTACGACTCAAATTCAACTGACTTCGACTAACTTAAAACCAACAAAATAGCTAACTCTTACAAATAGTTTTGCATTTCTAGAACTTAGATGATTCTTTATTTCTGGTTGTTGTGTTTGTTCTGGTATGCCAGTCATCGAGAAGAAAATGCCACTGAGACTGTCAATTTTGGGATCACAAAAAACATGCAAAAAAGTTTACCACTTTTACCCCCCGGCTTCCCCCTAAACCCCCCTAAGTAGGGGAGTAAAAACGGAAAAAATCGTTTTACCAAGAATCTATACGCCGTAACAAAAAAAAATGTTTTAGATAAAACATGTAGCTGAGATAATTTTAAACAAAAATGTTTCGTAGCACTTTTTCAGTAGAAGGAACCACTCTCTTAGAAAGAACGCTTGAAGCGACTGCTGATTTTCAATGTCAGGTACGCGCGAAATCAATTTTAAATAAAATTTATATTAACTCGACTGTAAAAATTCGATAACTTTTGATCAGACTGTCCCATCGACAAAAATGAAAATGCTTTTTAAATGTGAAGTAAGTAGCTTTTTGTATTTTATATTTTGCCGCAAATGAAGTCAGTTTCTACAAAGTGTTTCAAAAAAAGGTAACCCCGTCTCTAGGGTAGGTGAAAAACTGAAAAATAATTGGGGTTTGCTTAGTAAAAAATTTTTGTAACGCCATCCGTTTTCAAGATACAGGGCGTTGAAGAAAAAAAAAATTTACGCATTTTTTACGATTTTGCCGAAACTACTGGCAACATTGTAATGAAATTTTATACGAATATGTTTTGGAAGCTGATACATCCCATGAATTTGTTTTTATATCTGATTCTCATAGAGGACGCTAGTTACACGGATCGTACTAAGTATTAGTCAATATAACTTTTTTAAGAGTATAATTATTAATCAAAATTTCAAGTAAACTTAAACATCATTCAATTTTACACGAAAAAGGTACTCTTGGTAAAACTCGATACTGTGTACCGTTTTCGGAATATTTTGATTTAAAAATTATGAAGTAATAATTGATGCTGGTAGTAATGATAAAGTTCTAATAGGTATACCTCTATTTTCTCCAAATGTGCCATGGAAATCTGACATTTATTGATTGTTATGACGATAAATCAACAATAATTAGAGTTTTGAAGCCTTGTTATTTGTAAAATCAAATCAAAATGTACTCAAATGTTGAATACACTGACATGTTATTAACCTTAGGCGAATGTTTAGGATGTTCTAGTGCAGCTGTGACACGTTATGCAAAAAAGTTTCCTAGAAGAAACTTACCAAGTAAAAAAACATTTAGAGCCGTTGAACGACGTTGTCGAGAAACTGGGAATGTGAGACCAAATAAAATAAATTCTGGTAGACCAAGAACAACGAGAACAATTAATAAAGAAAATAATATTTTAAATTTACTTGATCAAGATCCAACAGTTAGCGTAAGGAATATAGCAAGACAAACAAATACTTCTTCTTCAAGTACTTGGCGGATACTGAAAGAACAGCAATTACATCCTTATCATTACAGACAAGTCCAAGAGCTCTTGCCAGATGATCTACCGGTTAGAGTGGACTTTTGTGAAACATTGCAACAAAGGACAGCCCACTATCCAAATTTTTTAAAATGCATTCTTTTTACGGACGAGGCCACCTTTACGCGACAAGGTATGTTTAACTCCCATAATGCATACTACTGGTGTGATGAGAATCCACGAGTCAAAAGGGTATCACATTACCAACACTCATTTAAAGTTAATGTTTGGGCAGAAACTTTAGGTAACAAATTAATAGGTTATCATATTCTACCTGGAAATTTAAATGGTGATATGTATCTTGATTTTTTAAACAATTCCTTATTCGAGATATTAGAAGATTTAACGCTAAACGAGCGAAGATCTTTATTTTTTATGCACGATGGAGCTCCACCACACTTTGATAGAAGGTGTCGTAATTGGTTGAGTAATCATTTTCCGAATCTATGGATTGGTAGAGGTGCAGAAGCTCCGATTCATTGGCCTCCTCGGTCATGCGATTTTAACCTTTTGGACTACGCAGTTTGGTCGTATATTAGGGAAAAAGTCTATGCTACAGAGGTAAATTCACGTCAAGAATTGAAAGAAAGAATTCAACGTCAATTTAATGACATCATAGCTGATCCCCTACCTTTTAGAAGGTTAATGGAATCTTTAGAAAAAAGAATAGACTTGTGTATTCGCGAAAACGGAGGGCATTTTGAACACTTACTGTAATTGAATTTTATTTTATGTTCTTAGTCATAAATTAATTTTTTTCTTGTGAGTTTTATTTAATTACTAACTATTTTATAACAGCGTCAATTATTACTTCATAATTTTCAAATCAAAATATTCCGAAAACGGTACACAGTATCGAGTTTTACCAAGAGTACCTTTTTCGTGTAAAATTGAATAGTGTTTAAGTTTACTTGAAATTTTGATTAATAATTATACTCTTAAAAAAGTTATATTGACTAATACTTAGTACGGTCCGTGTAACTAGCGCCCTCTATGAGAATCAGATATAAAAACAAATTCATGGGATGTATCAGCTTCCAAAACATATTCGTATAAAATTTCATTACAATGTTGCCAGTAGTTTCGGCAAAATCGTAAAAAATGCGTAAATTTTTTTTTCTTCAACGCCCTGTATCTTAAAAACGGATGGCGTTACAAAAATTAAAAAAAAAACTCATTGTCTCCATGTAAGAGATGTAGTACTTTCAAATCCTCCCTTTTTTAAATTTAATGTCTGTTTCGTCCCCCCGTTTTTAAGTGTTTTCTGTGTGTCTTAAAGTGTCCTCAGTTTTAATTTTAACTTTATATATTGGACTTTACAACCATATGCCACATATTGCAACAGAACTTTATCAAAGAAATTTGATAATTACAAGCTGATATAATTGCACACCCACACAATTTGTACATCTATTCTCATTTATTGTCTTACAACTGTCACCTTCAAAAACAAAAATCTCAATAAATAACACACATTTCATAAATATATCTCTAGAATAAATATAAATAACTTTTAAATAACTTAATGGTATAGAACATTACTTTCATCAAACAAACAATTACATTACACCTATCTCTACTTCATTGTATAAAATCTGTCTCCTCAAGAACTTCCCCGTTTACTGTCAAACAATTACAATAGCAGACTTGAGTTCTCCAATCAACAATACAAGATAGTTTGAACCATGTTCTTTCAACCATCAATTAATAGAGTACCGGCATCATTTATTTAACTTTGTATCGTGACCTGAAGATGCTTTGCATATTGTAGAAAGCGAAACCGGTCGTCTGGACAGTTAAATTAAATTGATTGTGAGTAAGTCTAATTTATTATTTCTTTTACCTTTTGAAATGGACTCACACAAGCAACACATTCATGATTTGAAAAATTTTTTACTAAGCAAACCCCAATTATTTTTCAGTTTTTTACCTACCCTAGAGACGGGGTTACCTTTTTTTGAAACAATCTTAATAAATTGATTTTTTCGTTTCCTTCACCTACGAGGGGGGTTCTAGGGGGAAGCCCTAGGGAAAAAGTAGTAAACTTCTATATTGACATTCTCAGCTAAATTTAGCTTGTTCGTATGATTTTTAGAGGTCAAATTTCTAACGACTAGACTATAGAGATTCCTTCTATCAGCGGTGTCGTACTTCTTCTCAAAGTGGCATCTCCTCAATAAAGATTGGCTACTACAATTGCAAACTCTTCTCTGTCTTTAACTTTGGACCTGGCATTTATGTGGCTTTAAGATTTAACCAAAGCATTTGATCGGGGAAATACATTTTCTTAAATTGTTAATATTAAATATCTTTTTGTAATGTTTAAATTCGCAAAAAAAATTTTATATGTATGTATGTACATTATCACTATTCCTTTGACTTGTCAAAAACAAAACTATTTTTGTATATTGACTAAATAAATTCTATTCTATTCTATACAGATCGTTACCTCAGTTCCATAGGGAAACAACTCTAAAGTCTAAAGTTTCGAGTTTGTCGTTAATTGTAAGAAAGTGTTCATTAAGTCTTCTTTTATCTATAAAATATAAAAACAAGTCACAAATATTTTATTTTTCATTAAAATAATTGAATATTTCCGTAAGATAAAATCTCCATTTCGTTATTTTACTAGATTCATAATCAACAATTCTAATAGTTTCTTTATGAACGATAAAATTGTAGTTGAAAACTACAATGAAACATTTTGAGTTGTTTATGTATGATACTACACTATCCTAGATGTCCCAAAAAACACTCCTGAAGTAGTGTTTATACATTTTAATGCACTGGCTAGAGTAAGAATCACTATAAATTTTAACAATTTGCAGTAGTTTACGGTTTAAAATTATCATGTTATTTAAACGATTTATAAAAAACATATCCTTTTAATGTTCATTTGAGGTGCGTGGAGTGATTAAACTTATTTCATTAGATAAATCTTCAGTTTCTTCTAAAGTGTCTCTATCAATTCGGTCAGCTATATAATTTGGAAGTCTGACAGATATCAAATCAATAATGATTTTTCTATCTAACAACTTGTTTATTTACACCAGCGTTGCCAGGCTCAAAAAATTTATTTTCTCAAATTGTGTATTAAAAGCTGCCAGATTTTGAACAGAATTCTCCAGATCTATATATTTCCGTTTTTAACAAATGGTCTGCTACATGTATGTAACCCGTGTTGCACTGTGTGTTGCCTGCCATGTAGGTTACCGATATTATATCCAACCATGTGAGTGTTCAACGCTTCTTGTTTGTTTCGAGCTTCTGTCATATGGCGTATATTAATATTATACACGGATTATATGACATATGACAGAAGCTCGAAATAAATGAGAAGCGTTGTAAAGTAATATTGGCAGAGATATGTTATTGGTGACACTGACCGGAGTGTGATGTCACGGCGGCCATATTGTTATTATTACTTTCCAAAAAAAAGTTGAAATGCCCAATCTCAAGACTTTTTAATTTTTATAAAGTTAATATTTTGCGTCCTCTGCTGCTTTTTAAGTATAGTGTTTTTTACGATAATGCCATCATAATTCAATGTTCCATTTCTATGAAATATAGTTTAAAAGATTAAATTAAAGAAATTCTAACCTTGCTTTATTGATATATGCACTTTATTGCTATTTTTATAAAACAACAATCTTTATTATTTACACAACCTTGTAAAATTGTTGTAGTAACTATTAGAATACTTAGATATTGTAAAAAGTGGAAAGATTCTGTAAAAAAAATGAAAAAATAACGAAAAATACAAATTATCCCCACTAAACAACGTTTGTTTGGAAAGTGAAACTGACAGATGTCAATAAAATCTACGTCATAACTCCGGCAGTCCATTGTTTTTAACATTATTGACAGTATGACAGTTATTATATAGAATTACAGATAATGACAAATGACAATGGTTCATGACTCCTAAAAAGTCTTAATAATTTTATTTGTTTCTTGTAAGTCGATGAAACTCGGACCTACACAGGTGGTTCATAATATATGACAGTGTCAGGGAACCCCAGGCAATATCATTGTTCGCGGTAGCGCCAATTCACAAAGCTGTATTGAGTGTAGCCTGTATGTAGAATCAGTCACCCCGATTTTATCTTATTAAAGTTTATTTAATATTATATATAAAAAGGATTGATAATTTTATTTGTTTCTTGTAAGTCGATGAAACTCGGACATACACAGGTGGTTCATAATAGATGACAGTGTCAAGGAACCCCAGGCAATATCATTGTTCGCGGTAGCGCCAATTCACCAAGCTGTATTGAGTGTAGCCTGTATGTGGAATCAGTCACCCCGATTTTATCTTTATTTAATCTAAATTTTATTTAATAGTCACATAACTACTGGACTTTCAAAAATAACTATTTTTTACTAAATTTAATAACATATTTTAACCAGTTTGATTTCCCCAGATATTAGTCGTTTTAAAAAAGTTTTTCCCCAGTCCCCAAAGATTATCAATTTTCCCCAATTTTGAGGAAAAATCCCCAGACCTGGAATCCCTGGTTTACACTCTCTCATAGTGAAGATGACTTACAACGCTGCACCAATTTAATCTAAAGGCCAGAAAATTTAACATCTTAATTTCCCCAAAAAGACAAAATGCATGATTACAACAGCAAATTTACGAAAATGTAAATTGGAGCTGGAAGGTCAGATAATAGAACAAGTGATGAAGTTTAAATATCTAGGCATCACATTATCTAGCTACGGAAAGCTGGAAATAGAAGTGGAAGATCAAGTGAATAGAGCAAACAGAGCCTCAGGTTGCCTGAATGAAACAATATGGTGAAATAAAAATATCGGGAAATAACTGAAAGGCAGAATTTACAAAACAGTCATTAGACCAATAATGCCATATGCGGCAGAAACACCACCTGATACAGAGAGGACAAAAAGGATGTTAGAAATAGCAGAGATGTAAACACTTAATGGCAAGACACTATGGGACAGAGCTAGAAGTACAGATATACGACGTAAATACAAGGTGGAGAACATCAAGAACTGGGTAACAAATAATACGAACACGATCAGTAGGAAGACTACGAAAACGATGGAACGATAATTTACTGGAGGCACAATGAAAAACGTACAGAGTCTATATAAAAGGAAAAGAAGAAGAAAAGAACTTGTTTTATTTGTAGTCAGTCCCTCTTTTTTAAGAGCATATTCTAATACCATAATATCATTTATGTATCTGAACTCAATGGCATACCTCATTGGAGCATCCTTTGTCTGCATATGTGTCACAAAACTTGTTTTTCCATTCTTCCCAACCAGAATTTATTGTATATTTTATAAGCATTGAACTGTATCAATTGATACATGATACTTGTAAAATTAATCTTATCTATTCTATATGCTGCTTCAACTCCAACAAATGGTTGGGTTCTGACACCCATACCATAACCAAATTTTTTAATGTGTTTTTGTGGAGTCCAGTATATAGTCTTTTTTGTGTTTCATTTTTCCATTTTCCATTTTTTCAATGGAATATTTTAAATAGGTTAAAAAAATATGTATTTTTTTTTACCAAATGAGATCTTTTCTAGCAGTGATATTTTAAGAATTTGACTATAGCTATGAAGATGACTTTGTAAGGCGAAAGCGCTTAGCTAGGAAATAAATTGTTTATACACTTTAAAAATTTTCTTTTTCATTATTTGATTTGTCATAAGTATGTACAAAAACATATCTAAATTACATAAATTAAAGAAAAGCAAGCAAAAACAGTTTTCTGTTTTCCTTTACAATTTGGTTTCTTCGAGAGCATATTAGTAATTAATTGTCCTTTCCGTCATCCACTGTTTCTTTTTTAGTGTTATTAGTTTTGTAGTTTCATTTAGAACATGTCGTAATCGTTTCCCAGGTTCCGTTTAAATCAATTTCAATTGGTAGTAGACCAGTGACATGGACAAATGTTTTATCGGCTATGAATATACTTATATTCTGAGACGAATTGGTTATATAATTTCTTTTAACCATTATTTATTGCTTATTCCAGAAAAACAGTAAGCTGATGTATTTTCTTTTTTTCTAGATACCGATGTTATGAATGCAATACAATGGTCTGAAAACCTAGATCCATTATTTATTAACAATTACGAAGGAGATCCTTCGTTATCATGGCAGTTTTTTGGAAGTTCCACAGGTTTTTTACGAAGATATCCAGGTAAGAATAAGCAGTATTGACAACTTTTGTTTAAAATATAGTGTTTTAAATAAAAGATAAATAAAACATTGCCAAAGTTGCCAAAACATGAGCTTTTCAAAGTGCTCGAACAAAGTTTTCCAAGATCGCGTGGCTTGTTTACAACTTGTAAGGCAACATTATGTAGGAGTACAAACTCCAAGACTAATTTACAAGCAATTATAGTAGTAGTATATTAGAGTATCATTAAACTTTTAAATACACATAATTATATTCCGATTTAGAAAAAAAATGGTGTAGCAATTACATTTCTAATGCATGAATATATACCGATCTTTATATGAAAATAAAAAGGAAGGTAAGATTTTATTACTTTAGGTATTATGTGACGCGTGATCTTTGTCCTACAAACTACTCTTTATTTGGAATTGAAGAAATGGTTATAAACTCTAATTTTATATACAAATCGCTTAAAAAGTGGGCAAAATATATATACATTTTCTATAAACACATACATTGCAATGATATAGCATCTATACATGCTATGCAGTAGGACTCTATAGCATCTTTCTTGCGCTGTAAAAGGTCCAAATAAAATAGAAATGTTTTTCTAGAATCATTATTATTGGTACGCATACGCTCGGGTCAGTTGATTTATTATGATTAGTGATACGGATGGGACATATTGTCCCAATTGTATATGGAAGTATAATATATCCCATTGGTATTCAAAATACTAAAGTGTAAGCATAGAGGTAAATATTCATTTATTTGCAAAAAAAATTATAAAATTAAACAATACAGAGTTATACAACATTAAAAAAAAAAAATTTGAAAATATGAATAATACAGAGTGAAGCAATCTGTGCCAAGTGGAACGCTAGAAGATCACCAAAAAAACTTGGTTTTTTTATCTTTCCTTTCTTGTGAACATTTTATGTAGCACCATCAATCTCAGGTAGGAATTGGCATCTGATCTCCAATATTTAGTAGAAGTTTGGCTTTTTGTTATCGAAACCAGTTTGTAGCACATATCTTCCTTGTAACTTTAGCCAAATCTGTCGTCCGACCAAAACTATCTCTTTAGCGAAATTTGCCAGAAAGTTTTGAAATTCTGCGGTTTTCTTTTTTAAAAAACTTTTTCCACCACTTTGTAGATTTTCTGTCGAAGTCATATTCTTCTTGATGTGCCTATCCGTTACGAATGTTGGCGATCATCATGGCAATCTTTATCTTATCTGCAGCAGCGCGGAAAAGCTGCACAGATGTTGTATTGAACCAGATTCTGAGGTTCTTTAACCAAGATGTTCTTCTTCTTCCTGGACCTCGTTTTCCAAATATTTTTCCTTGCAGGATGGCTTGAAGGAGAGTATATCTGGATTCATTTCGCATAATATGTCCGAAGAACTGTAACTGTCGAGATTTGATGGTGGTCAGTACTTCTCGATTCTTATTCATTCTTCTGAGGACCTCCTCATTTGTGACTCGGTCAGTCCACGGGATCTTAATCATTATCCGATATAGCCACATCTCAAGTGCTTCCAGTTTTCTGCACATATCTTCGTTTAAGGTCCACGATTCAACACCATAAAAAAGGACAGAGAAGACGTAGCATCGTAGCATTCTTACCTTTGTATTAAGAGAGAGGTTGTGACTTTTGAAGAAGGCCCCCATCCCCATTGAAGGTGGATCTAGCTTTTCCGATGCGTGCTCTAATCTCCTGGTTGTTGGTCCATTCTTCATTTATTATGGTGCCGAGGTAGTTGTAGTGCGTCACTCTTTCTACAGGGGATTGGTTGACGTAGAGTTAACCTTCTGTTATTCTTTTCTTGCTAATTATCATAAGCTTTGTCTTCTTAACGTTTATATTGAGTCCATATTGTTGACTGTAATACGTGATTTTGTTCATAAGAACTTGTAGGTCTTCTAAGTTGTCCGCAAATAATATGGTGTCATCTGCATATCTGATGTTGTTTAGCCGGCAACCATTTAGTAGAATACCTTTTTCAGTTTCGTGCAAAGCTTCGATAAATATTCATTCAGAGTACAGATTGAAAATTAGAGGAGATAAAATACAGCCTTGCCTCACTCCACGCATGATTTTCACATAGTCAGTGTGTTCACCTTTAACTCTGAGATTTGCTGTCTGATTCCAGTAGAGACTTCTAATTATTTTTAGATCTTGGTTGTTAATTCCTGTTTCTTTTAGTATTTGCATCATCTTGGCGTGCTGTACTGGATCAAACGCTTTCTCGTAATCAACCAGACATGCGTATAGTACCAACAGCATTTGTGAACCCGAACTGGTTGGGGGAAATTTGACTTTCACACAGCTTGTAGATTCTCTTTCACTATGACTATAGAAGTCATATACCTGAACTTTTTTTCAGCTAGATCCACCTCTCCCATTGTTTTATTCACTGTATCTATAATATTAGGGCACCTTACTTCTTTTTTCTGACCATATTTTTGCTTTTAATGTCTCTGATTTATGAAAATATTCTTCTTGTTTTTCATGCAAGTTCCAAGTACTTCACATGGAAACTTCCTCAAAATGTTTACACTTGTAAAGAATCTGTCGATAGCAAGTAGCACAATATGACTTTGAAAACTTTCGCATAATTTAAATACAACTAATTCATCAATATATTTTGATTGTAAGCATTGTTTATATCTTTTCCTGAATATGCAGTTATATTGTAGGTGTAACCATTCAGAGAATAGCACTGCTGCCAAACCTTTATTCCTCCTTCACTCATAGTTCAATCTATCTGTGAAAAAACTCATCGATTTCACGTAAAAATCTTTTAAATATCTATACAGATATTTAAAAGTTCTAAAAGGTACATGAGGGGTAGCTGATGACATATTCGTGAATTCCTTTACCATCTTGCGTGTCATATATTCTATATCGTCTATATCCTGTGCTATAATAATTTGATCGTCTGCACACGACAGTGTATATAACATTGTAACGTCATCCAAAGGTATGGGCAAAGGTTTTAGCATTTTTATTTCCAAATAGCTAGTGCTCTTTCCGTATATTTTGAACAATGTTGGTGACAGACTGTCTATTTTTGTCTATATAGTGGACTGTTAATCTGCGCTGGTACCCTGCAAAATAATCGAGAGCCTGTAGGAATGCTATGACAAGATGACCATCGTTTGAAGAGACCGCTATATTCTACAGCAATGCCATGGACCAGGTTTTTACAAATAACCAACTGGATGCGTTTTGATTATAAAGATATTCAGGAATACCGTAGACAAACCGACAAACTGGCACCTATTATATTCGAAACGTGATTGAAATGTTCGTAAGTAATTGTCAAAATCACTATGATCCCGGTTCTCATCTTACCGTTGATGAACAGTTAGTGCCATTTCGTAGATGTCCTTTAAGAGTCTACATGAAAAGCAAACCGGCAAAATATGGGATTAAGATCTGGTGTCTTGCAGATATTGATACCGCTTATTGTGGGAATTAACAAGTTTATTTGGGTAAATAAGAAAATTCTTCGAAACTCTACTACGGAAGAAGGGTAGTTTTAGATTTGGTTTCCATTCTGGAATGAAATTATTACGGATAATTTCTTCACTTTTTTAGAATTAGCAGAAGATCTCACCAACAAGAAACTAAGACTATGCGGAACGCTACAAAGGAATAGAACGTGCATCCCTTCACAGTTTATGTCTACTCGAAATCTCTTATCTTCCGAACTCCAACATTCCGCAGTTTTCGAAGACAGGAAAAAAATCAGATATAATAACACATTATAATGTCACAAAGGACATTCCAATGTATTATATTAAAGTTCCATAGATACGCTGGAGATGATTGCCGAATACACTTGGTATTAGGGAGATTAAGTCAACATATAATACATGGATTCCCCAGTAATTATCACAGTTGCTTTTGTCCGCTTTTTTGTGTATTGTTGATATATAGGATATTTTCCATTCTCCTGGCACTTCCAATTTATTGATACACTCCTGAAACAGATCTTTCAATAGAGAGTATAGCTTTTCTGTTTCTTTTTTCTTAGTTCTAGTACTAGATTTCCTGGACCTGGCGCTTTTTCATTCTTTAGTGATTTACAAACACATCCTTCAATTATTTAAGATTTAGTCTGAGGGAGGGAGCTTAAGTTCTTTCCTTGTTCTTCTCGTTGCATGACCGTTATCAATCGTTGGATATCATGTTGGCTACCATATTCGCTATCGTGACTGTATTGACAGCAGCTCTAAATAATGATGTAGTCGATTTTCCGTACCATTATCTTATATTTTTCAGCTATTATGTTCTTGTTCCAACAAGACCACGTGTATCTTGGATTTCTCCTTGAGTGATCAAATTTAAAAGTTCATATTTTTCAGGGTGTCTCATAATGTGACCGAAGTATTCCAGCTTGCGTCTCCGTAATATATTGAGAAGTTGTGTTGTTTGATTCAGGCTTCTAAGGATCTCCTAATTTCCTACTCTGTCGACCCAGCGACAGTTCCAATACTATTTACGGTTAAATCAATAACAATAATACCTTCTATTGTCTCCATTAGGGCTTCATTAAATATTTCTTCTGAATACAAGTTAAAGAGTAAAGGCGATAGTATACAGCCTTGTCTCACTTCTCTTTTTATATTTATTTTATCCGAAAGTTCTTGTTTAACTGTTATTCTTGCCACTTGATGCCAGTATAGATTTGTAATTATTCGTAGGTCTTTATACTCCAATCTAATTGTTTTCATGATTTCTAGCATTTTGGTATGTTAGACCTTGTCAAAAGCTTGTTCAAAATCGATTGCACAGATCTATATATTTTGATTTATATCTCTGTATCTCTGGATGAGAACTTGGATACTGAACAAGACTTCTCTCGTACCCAAGCCACTCCTAAATCCGATTTGAGTGTTACTAATAATCGCTGCATGTCTTTGCACGATGTTTCTTTAGTATTGTGACAAATGTCGACTTAAGCCAATCAGTTGGTAATATCCCAGTGTCATAAATTCTGTTAAAAAGACCACCATATCATCATTCTGGCTTTACAACCCTGCGTGGGTTCGAGCCTCCTCAACAATTTCTCTCTATCCATCACCTTCCTCCGCCAAGCACGTATTACCATATTTCTCATGTCTTCATTGATGTTATTAAGGAACATTGTTCTGAATCTTCTTCTTCTTCTTCTCTGGAAGAGAGCGTTTTTATAGCTGGGTCATTTCGTTCTATCCGCATTACATGCCCTATCCACCTCCAACGTCCTATATTCATATGTTTCAAAAGACTACAGGGTGCTTTAATTCCATTTTCTTCCAAAACTTTAATATTTAGCACTTACTTCATCGGGGATAAGTGCTTTTCCATTTTTTGCCGTTTGTATTGCCCATGTAACCTCACTTTCTGTTATAAATGAACCTGTTATAGCTTCATCTTCTTTGTCAACTATTTTCCATTCACTCCTGAATGTAGGTCTCTCCCAATTGCTTCCATCTTTCTCTATCTTGCGCCAATCTAATCCACTGTTTGCCTGCCACTGTTCTTATGTCATCTACCCATCTTTTTTGGGGTCTTCCCACGCTTCTTGTTGTCGTCCTTGGTCTCCATTCTAGAATTCTCCGTGTCCACCTGTTGTCATTATATCGGGCTACGTGACCTGCCCAGCGCCATTTCATTTTTGCAATTTCTTCCACAATATCCCTAATCTTCGTTCTACGTCTTATATCGGTGTTTCTAATCTTGTCTCTTAGTGATATTCCAAGCATGATTCGTTCCATTGCTCTTTGCATTGTTTCTAATTTTTTAGCAGATTTTTTGGTAAGGGCTACTGTCTCCAAGCCGTAAGTACAAACTGGTAGTATGCATGTGTTATACACCTTTTTCTTTAAGTTTACAGGAATGGAGGTGTTTTTCAAGATATATGCTAATTTGCCGAAAGCGCCCCATGCCAGTTGTGTTCTTCTTTTAATTTCAGCATCTTGATTTGGTTTACCTAGTTTGATAACACAACTACACAACTGACATGGGGCGCTTTCGGCAAATTAGCATATATCTTGAAAAACACCTGTTATAGCAGTTGGTGTATAGTGTTCTACTCTTTCATTTTCAAATAATTCAGAAATGTAGTTTTTAAATTCTTTTAACTGTTCATTCATATCTAATATTCTGTTTCCGTTTTTGTCTTCTAAACTTTGGAATAATTGTATCGTGTTTCTTTTCATATTGTTCAATTGCATTATATTCTTTACTATAAAATTGTGTTTTCGCATGTCTTATCTTCTGCCTGATTATTACTTGGATCCTCTTGTATTCGTTCTTATTTTTATTTCTAATTTCTCTTCTTTGATACATGAGTCCCAGTATTTCTTCTGTCATCCACCCTTGTTTTCTTCTTGGTTTTAGTGCACTTAATTTTGTTTCTTAAATCGTCTTTAATATATCTTTAATCTGCTCCAGTTTTCCTCATTACTTTTATCTTTGCTTGATGTTAGCTTTATTTTTTATTCTAATACACTGGTTATTTTTTGTTTACGGTATCATTTGACATCTTTCCTCTATCAATAGTAACTGTTTGCACATTAGTACTTTTAACCAATCTGTCTTATTTTTCCTAGCAGAATATTGTGATCTATTGGTACTTCTGCACTTGGATATATTTTGACTGCTAATACTGAATATCTGTATCTTTGATTTATACATATGAAGTCTATTTGGTTACGAACTACACGTTCAGGTATATCTGCTGGTGATCTCCAGGTGTAAAGACTACACTTTGGAAGTTTGAAAATTGCGTTTGTTATTATTGGTTGCTTTTCTAAACAAAAAGATGCCATCATATCTCCTCTTTCCTTTTGTATTCCCAGACCATTTTTTCCTATGATATCTTCCTGTTCTCCTTCACCATCTTCACATTAAAATCTCCCATGGCAATATCGATATCGTATTTCTTTTTAGATGCTAATAATTTTTCTAAATCATGTTAGAATTTTTCAATTTCTTCTTCTTCATAGTCTTGTTTGCGTGCATATGCTTGTAATATATTCACATTTATTGTTTTTGTTTGTCTTTGTAACATTAGTAGTATCCTCAGTATCCTCTCTGAGAATAGGACGACGTTTTCTACAGCTTTATCTGTTTCCTTCGTTAGAATTATGGCTACAACAGGTTTGTGTTTTGAACTATCTTCTCCTGAATATTATACAACCCTTAGTTGTAATCTGCTTATTCATGTTTTTACTGGTTTTAAATTCTCTGTTTTCCATTAGCATGTTTGCAAAGTAGTTTTCCCAGGTTTGGTGATATTATGTCCTTGGTATTCTCTTTTCTCATTTTTTCTTAATACTTTCCAACGTTCTGTTCTTCTATTTCCGAGATATATACTTATTCTAAAGCATGTTCTCTCCTATTTGTCATTTTTTTTCTTACAGCCTTTTCTTCTTACTTCATTAATACCAACGACGTCTCACTTTGTACTTTAAGTTATTGTTGGAATTCTATAAATATTTATTCGGATGAGATGGCTCTTGTAATATATGTTAGTAATAGTATATCCAATGTTCCTCGTCTCTTGTACCCTTTGATACTGTCTCTACCTTAATACCAAATCAAGTCTAATAAAGAACTTCATGTAGTTTATATATGATTATTCAAGCTGTAGTAGATGGTTTCGGTCTCTATTTTCGAAAGAGCTGTGTATAAATGTGCAAGTTTGCGTGCCGTTTTGACAATAACTACATTTTAATGGTCGCTAATTAAAATTTTATAACTTAATTCTCTAAACTTTTATAGCCGACAGGCAACAAAATGACCTTATTTATTAAACTTTCTTAATTATTTTATGAAATATTCGTGACCCGGTAAAATCCCAGGCAAAACTGTTTCATATGCAACACTGTTTTCTCTATACCGAAGCACAAGCTATCGTTTCATTCGCGGTGCTCTTGTTTTCCACCTGGAGAATAGGATCGTGGCTCTTTCAGATCAATAGTTTAGTGTTTGCTCCATTGTAAGAGTTGAAAACTTTATAAGTTTGGTTTGTTTGTATGGACTAAATATATTAGTGGAAGTTTAGAGTAGACTGAATAGATAAAACGAACTGAATATATGCAGAGTTAAAAAATGAAACCAACTCACCTAAAAATTCAAATATTGAGACCAACTGGAACACAACAAGCAAAATAAAGAGTCGTCAAAGGAAAATATAAAATAGATCTTACTGATATGATGTAAGGGGGAAATTTCATTGGCAAGCATTCCATATAATATATCAGGCTCCATCTACTTGCTTTTATGGTCACAATTATTCGCTATAATTGTGTATTAGAAAAGGAATTGCAGTGAATTAAAGCAACCCAAAAGGATATATTGACTGGACATGAAATATTTCGATTGTAAAAATTTTCATAATAACTTTCTGGTGTAATTCTGATATTTGAAATATTCAAAAATATCTGATTTAAATGTTCCACAGGGTGTTATTATACTGCCAAAAGGGATTCTGTAATATTCTGATTTTATAAAGACAAAAGAAGAGAAATATTCGTGGTTTAATTTAATTTTTATAATATTCGGAGAGTATTATTTGGAGAGAAAAAAGGTCAGAGGATCAATATTATTTTGCATAGTTGGATGGAGAGAATACTAGTGAATGTTAGTAATACTTCGGTTTCATAGCATATGTTTGTCTATCTATCTCTGTCTGTCCTCTAAACTTCTTCTTCATCTTCTTCTATACAATCACATTTCGTCGTCTAAGTTTCTTTCATTTATTGCCTTCTTGATATTAGATCTCCAAATTGTTTTGGGTTTTCCACGTTTTTTCCTCTCGGCTGGTTTCCAATTCCACGCTGCTTTTAGAAGTTGCGACTCATTAATTCGTACTAAAAGTCTACAAAATCTTAATTGCTGTTGATCTTTTACGATGGTCTTTTCAGCCTTAATAGTTTCTTTTATTTATTTGTTTCTGACTTTGTCCCATCGTAATATTCTGCATGATCTGATGATTTCCATAGCTATCGATCATGTGTAACAATCAATCATTGTAACAATTAATTACAATTTGTGAACAATTGAACATTTGTAACAATTAATTAAGTTAAATTTTGTGTAACATATTTATACATTTTAAGTAACCTAATAAATTGTCCGGAACTAAACTTTTGTTGAGGAGTGCTTTCAGGTTATTTAGCAAATTGTAAAACTGTCTTTGATTTACATATTTGGGACAGTCTATCAAGAAGTGCTTTATACTGTCTACTGTATTGCATGTTTCGCATTTTTGAGGTTCACTATTTAAGAGGAGATAGGCGTGAGTATACCTACATTGTCCAAGTCGTAGACGTGTAATAATAGTTTGGCATCTTCTACTTCTGGCTGTGGACTTCCATGAAAAAATGTCACTTTTGATGGTTCTGAGTTTCGAACTAGAGTCATTGCACTCCCGATTCCACGCACTTAACACCTTATTTTTGAAATAAACTTTTAGATCGCCTGCGACACTCCGACACTCTGTTTCTGATGCGTCACTGGTGAATGCGTTACGCTCACTAGTATCTGCTTCTTTATTCCCTTCTATGCTTATATGACATGGTATCCACAGGAAGTGGATTCTTTTGAAATTTTCTTGAGCTTTCATTAATTCGGCTTTGATAATTTTAGGGTATTCCTTTTTCCACTGAAGTAGAGACTTGAATTTTAATGTTGGCTTAATTGAGATGTGTCACTTTCCGCGTCCGATGCCTCACTGCCAAGATAATTATGGATTTTTTTCCTTATGGACGTGAATTTACGTTTTATGGATCATTCCTTTAAATGGGGGTAAACTTGACTGAGCATATGGGACAAAGCTGATAGGTCTGTGGTATATTCTTGAATTGTGGTTATAGGATCTGTTGGATGGAGCAAACCGACCCAGCTAGAAAAACGCTCCTTGATAGACCTATTGGTCAAAGAAGAAGAGGAAGACCCAGAACAAGATTTCTAGATAACATAGACCAAGATATGAGAAATATGGAAATACGTGCTTGGCGGAGGAAGGCGATGGATAGGGACGACTGGAGAAAAATTCTTGGGGAGGCTAGGACCCACACAGGGTTGTAAAGCCAAAATGATGATGATGGATCTGTTGATCCCGTAATATTCATTAGGAGCATGTTAAGTTAATCAAAGTTTAGAGGGAAAGGTAGAGGGTGAGTTTCTATGAAGTTTTTAGCAGGGTCAAGTAAGAGAGAAAATGAGCATTCAGAAGTGCTTGCTGAACTAATTTTGGCCTTTTTAGATTTTGCTTGGACTTTAGGTGGTGGAAAATGTTACATTCTTTTGAAGATGGATCTGCTTCAGGTGAAATAATTTCATCAAAGTTACGTTTTGGTTGAGTAATTATGTGACTGTCCTTATTTGATGCACCTACTTTGTTCGGTATCTCCGGGATATTAGAAATAGACATTTGTTAACACTGAGAAGGGTTTGTGTCATTGGGTGCTTGCAAGGATATATTTGTTGCGCTGGATACCGATGCTTAATTAGGGATGCTGGTTGGGGTTTAGTTGAGTTAGTGGTTCGGAGCACTGTGAAGCAATGTGACTTGGCTTCTTGCATCTAAAGTAAACTAAACTGTCTTGAGAAATGAATATTCTATATATCGTGTTGTCAAAAACAAGAGTAAATGACTCTGGTAGTGTTAGACTGTGAGGACTGAATAGATTTGTCTTCGAAAATATGTCGAATGTCATGGTTGAATGTCATGGGGGAGACAGGAACTATGCCGATTTTTTGTAACTCATTGATTAGCAAACCGTGCGGTATTGAAGGGCATACGCCAGAGATCACAAGTCGTTCCGCTGGTGTAACTAACTTTCTTGCTCTGACAATTTCACCTTGTATTTCTATTTGACCATGATTATTTATAAAATCATCCACTATTTGTTTATTGGATAAATTGCTTGGGACTTTAAAGGAAATTGCACTCTCGACGCTGCCAAAGAGTATGACTGTGAGGCGTTTATTTGACTTTGAAGATCTTGTATTGTAGAACTGTTGTGTGATTCCATGTTTGAATTCATTTCGATAAACGTTTGTGAAAAGTAAGTCCGACCCTGTACACCTGCTAAAACAGGTATATCGGTCTGTACTAAAAGCGGTTATTTTGCTGGTAAAACTGGATTTGTTAAACTTTGTTAATGTTAAAAATGTTCGGAGCCCACATTGAATACAACATTATACAGGGTGTCCCAGACTAATTTACCCACGCTATATCTCTTAAACGAATAGAGATTTTTAAATGGGACAAAAAGTGATCTATTCTACTTGTAATACACTTTAATATGGCTTAGAAAAAAATCGTCCCCTAAATATTCATCCCTTAGTTACAACCCCTAACCCCTGGTCTTCTATCGTATATTCAACAGATTTATTAAAAATAAAATCGGTTTGTAAATAATCAAGAAATCAATTTATTTTTTATTTTTGTTGTGTCCCAGACTAAATTATCCAGGCTATATTTCTTAACAAAATAGAGATTTTTTAAAGGGACAAAAACTGGTCTATTCCATTTGTAATACACTTTAATATGGCGAAGAAAACATCATCCCCTAAATATTCATCTCTTAGTTACAACCCCTAACTTAAATTTTTTAATGGCACCCTGTACATTTTTAATAATTTTGGATGTGGTCTTCTATCGTCTATTCAATCGATTTTTTAAAAATAAAATGGGTTTGTAAGGTATCAAGAAAATATCAGTTTATTTTTTATTTTTGTTAAATTAATCAAGATAGCCTTAAAAAAAAGAATAGAAAAGAAATATTATGCTTTATTATCATTGAAAATTTTACTATTTTAACTACGTAGTATAACTTCTTACGTGCGTACGAAGTACACACTCTTTTTATTTAAACATTATTTTTAATTTTTCAAAATTTGGTCTTTGTAGGAGCATACCTTATCTTCCAGTGTGCAAAATTAAGTGTGCAAAAATTAACAAAAAAGTCTCTTATAATAAAGTCACAATATTTGAACTTTTGCGGTTATTTTACGTCTTGGATATTACCCTTAATTCAGGTTGCCATGATTTGATCTGTCAAATCAACAATTATTATTTTTGACGTTTGGTATTAGACCAGTAATAATTATATTTGTTGTAATTGTGTATCTATAACATTTCAATATGCCTTATTTATTTTCGCCTGACGAGTACGTTAATATCATTTTGATTTATGGAGAATGCCTAAAAAATATAAGAATTTCCCGACAATTATATCAAGAAAGGTTTCCAAATCGAAACATTCCAAGCGAAAAAACCTTTAAGAATTTGGAACGCTCACTTAGACAGGGACATTTTCCTAATAATAAAAGAGGTACAATTGAACGCACAGTAAGATGTAACCAACACCTTATTAATGTACAAGCATATATTAATTTTAATCCCAAGGTGTCTGTTAGAAACCTCGCCAGTGAATGTGGCATTCCAAAAAGTTCTGTGCATAGAATTCTCAAAGATTTTAAGTACCATCCTTTTAAAGTGCACCTAGTTCAAGGATTACAGACTGGTGATGACCAAAGACGTCTTGAGTTTATTGCAAAAATGATGTTAAAAATCAGTGATAATCCACTTTTTTTATCAAAAATATTGTGCAGTGATGAGGCTAGATTTCACAATAATGGTGTTGTCAACCGTCACAATTCCAATTATTGGTCTCCCGTGAACCCACATTGGATGATGGAAACAAGATTTCAGAATATTTGGGGTATAAATGTGTGGTGCGGTTTATTTAATGACCGTGTTATAGGTCCTTACTTTTTTAACGGCGCTCTAACAGGTGTTCGATATTTAGACTTTTTAGAAAACATTCTACCCGATTTGCTAGAAGATATTCCTCTTCATGAGCGTCAAGAAATGTGGTGGCAACAAGACGGAGCTCCTCCACATAATGCGAGAATCGTTAGTGACTACCTACAAAACCGTTTTGATAACCACTGAATAGCAAACAACTCTCCAGAAATTATGTGGGCCGCACGTTCATGTGATTTGTCACCTCTTGACTCTTTCTTTTGGGGAGCGATAAAAGATATTGTTTATCAATCAAAACCGCAAAATT
This sequence comes from Diabrotica undecimpunctata, assembly GCF_040954645.1. Taxonomy (NCBI): domain Eukaryota; kingdom Metazoa; phylum Arthropoda; class Insecta; order Coleoptera; family Chrysomelidae; genus Diabrotica; species Diabrotica undecimpunctata. The sequence goes on along the minus strand of NC_092812.1, from coordinate 67,897,462 downwards.
TAGAGGAATTAAAAGAAAAAAATAAGACAAGCATGTCGCCAAATTACTCCCGAAATGATTCGAGCCACATATACCAGAAATCTTCTGGAACGATTCGAAATGTGTGTTGCAGCAGGTGGGTTACAATTCGAACATTTAATGTAAATAATATAAGTTAGTTAGTTGGTGTTTTGATTTATTTTTTCATGTAATTTTTATTGCATTTATTTTTATTGTTCCTTTAAGTTTTATTGTTCCTAAGGTTGTATTTTATTTGTACGAGTAGTATGATCAATTTGCAATTTATTTAAAGTTTGCAATAAATTGTTTTTGTTTTACTTTCATTCTTTTATTTTGTAATATTGACGATTTATCTAATTTCAGTGACAATAAATGATTTTTCTTTTCTATTCTATTTTTTAAGGCTATCTTGATTAATTTAACAAAAATAAAAAATAAACTGATATTTTCTTGATACCTTACAAACCCATTTTATTTTTAAAAAATCGATTGAATAGACGATAGAAGACCACATACAAAACTATAAAAAATGTACAGGGTGCCATTAAAAAATTTAAGTTAGGGGTTGTAACTAAGAGATGAATATTTAGGGGATGATGTTTTCTTCGCCATATTAAAGTGTATTACAAATGGAATAGACAAGTTTTTGTCCCTTTAAAAAATCTCTATTTTATTAAGAAATATAGCCTGGATAATTTAGTCTGGGACACAACAAAAATAAAAAATAAATTGATTTCTTGATTATTTACAAACCGATTTTATTTTTAATAAATCTGTTGAATAGACGATAGAAGACCACATCCAAAACTATAAAAAAATGTACAGGGTGCTGTTAAAAAATTTAAGTTAGGGGTTGTAACTAAGAGATGAATATTTAGGGAATGATTTTTTTCTACGCCATATTAAAGTGTATTACAAGTAGAATAGATCACTTTTTGTCCTATTTGAAAATCTCTATTCGTTTAAGAGATATAGCGTGGGTAAATTAGTCTGGGACACCCTGTATATGTCATATTCTGTTCATCTCCATGTATCAACTACATAAAGTACCATAGTTTTCACGATAGCATTGTAGAAATTTATTTTCCTTCCTTTGCTGATGTCATTTTGCCACCACATATTATTATTTAATCTGCTTAGAGCTCTTCTTCCTTGGGTTATTCTTTCTTTTTTTCTCTTGTAGGTCAAGATAACTATAATTTATAAATACCGTTATTCTATGTCTACTGTCATAATCTGGATCCTATGGTGGAGGCTAAATCCAGTTTCGAGTAACTGAGTGGTTTGAGTAATACTTTAGAGTGAATGTAAAGTACAGATTTGTTGGCATTATAAAAACAATTCAGCTTAGGACCAGACACATTAAAAATTATCAAATATGTTTGCATAAAGATCTTTATTTAGAGACATAATTTATTTGTGTACCGTTTTGTATTTCATTGTTCTTATAAAATAACAAATGTCCTTTAAAGAAGGGTTTTTATTTAATTTAGGTATTTGCTATTATTGTATTATGGGCATAATAAGTGTATTTGATCTCGAATTCGTTAGTCAAGGTGGGTGGACGTATTCGAGTTTTGTGAATTAGCTGGTGATTGTTTCTTGTAAAATATAAGAAGTGTAATTAGTTGTTAGTTTTGGTATTGATATTTACGGAGAGCGTATTAGAGTTTTTTAAGGCGTAAGTGATGCCAGAAAAAACGGGCGGCGATAAGCTGCCCGATGAAAAAAACACTAATAGTGAGAATAGCAGGTATGTTCAGCAAATAGATATGAATAACAGTTATAGACCAGGAGATAATGGTCCATTTTATGTGTTTGTGGAACATAAAAATAAAAATTTAGGGAGACTTTTTCCAATTAAAATAGGGCACTTTCTCCTTAAAGATGAAATTTTAAAAAAAGATGTAATAGACATTAAACCGGTAGGAGTTAATAGGGTAAAGGTTATTTTTAATACCTTAGAAATAGCCAAAAGTTTAGTTAACCACGAAGTTATATTAAAAAATGAGTTAATAGCATTTATACCTAAATTCTACACTCACAAAAAAGGTGTTGTCAGGATGGTAGATACTTTCTTTTCTGAAAAATATTTATTAACGGCTATCAAATCAAACAAACAGGTATCAAGTGTCAATCGTATAAAAAAGGAAAATTATAGACTCTGATGGAAACGTAGTTTTGGTAAATAGACAAATGATAATAGAAGAATTTTTAGGAAATGAAATTCCAAAATGTATACAAATAAATTTATGCAATTTTCATGTTGAACCTTACATACAACCCGTTGTACAGTGTTTCAAATGTCTGAGATATGGCCACTCAGCTAGACAATGTAAATAAAAAAATGAGAGATGGCAAAAGTGTACAGATACAAGTCATACAAAAGAGGATTGTAAAGAAAATAATTTGTGTATTTATTGTAATAATAACGACCACCCCTCAATTTCACGTATTTGTCCTGTATATGCAAAGCAAAAGGGGATAAAACAAATTATGTCAGTTGAAAACATTTCTTTTAAAGAAGCCGAAAATATATACAATAATCCATCATATGCGAAGGTGGCTACGAATAACCGTTTCTCTATTTTAAACAACGATAACAATTTTCCAACTTTACCGAATACTTCTGGCGACAGTTCATCATCTAATATTACTTTTAAAAAAACAAAACCAGCTTCTAAAGTGAATACTATTAAAACAATTAAACGAACACACCCAACCTCTCCTACACCAGATACGATGCCTGTTAAAAATCTTTTAAACCTAGTCAAAAACCTAAACCCATTATACCTAACCCCTACAGAGAAGAATTTATGGACTATAAAGAGAAAACTATAATGTTAATTACCTCCTTCATAAATAAATTTCAAAAAAATTTTCAATTACCACCAAATACTCTCATGGAATCTAATATCCGGGACTTTGTAGAAAGTGCGTTTGTTCCGAGTGATCCAAATGATGCCATGGAAACACATAGTGAATCAGATTCAAGTGAAAAACTATTTTACTGATTAAACTTTAAAAATGGCTAATAAACAAACAATTAAAAACCAATTAGTAATTTTGCAGTGGAATAGCAGATCAATAACATCTAATAAAAATAATTTGTTAAATTACCTTAATAAAAACCATGTTAATATTATCATACTTTCCGAAACTTGGCTTAGGTCTAATAGTAATTTTAATATAAAGGGATATAATTTCATTAAAAGGTGTCGTGATGACGGATATGGTGGAGTTGGTATATTTATCTTACAAACAATTAACTATCAAGAAAGTGAAATAATTCAAAATTTTTCAAGGGGCATTGAAGTATGTGCAGTATTTATTCCAGATATAAATATTTCTTTCGTTTCAGTATACAAACCTTCAGACATAGCAGCCACAAAAAAGATTGATTAAACTTATTGGTACAGTTTGATATCTCTCGTACAATTTTTTGCGGCGATTTTAATGTACACCATTACAGGTGGGGCACTATTCCGGAAGATCGCGGGGGAAAGGATTTAACAGAAGCTTTAGATTTTTTGGAACTAATTACTTTAAATGATGGATCGCCCACTAGAGTTAATCCCAATGGTAATCACTCTGCAGTTGATTTAACTCTTATCTCCCCTTTTTTGGCAGATTTAGTAAATTGGTCCGTATATCAAGACACTTTAGGTTCTGATCACTACCCTATTCAGATTCAGCTTCAAATTGCTCCCATATCTTTCGAAATCAATCCGGCAACCAAGTGGAATGACGGTCGTGCCGATTGGTCAGCCTTTCAAGCATTTATTGAAAATGAAATCAGTACAAATTTATCTCTAAATGATTCAGATAACTGTCGAATAACAAAAAAATTATTTGAAGTTATATCTTCAGCAGCTTCTGCATCCATGCCCGTTAAAAAGCCTTTCATTCCTTCTGTCCCAAGGCCCTATTGGTGGGACGAAGAATGTTCTGATATAGCTGAAAGTCGCTCCCACGCACTTAAATTGTTCAGAAGACAAGGAAATATTACAAATTATCTGAATTATCAAAATATTGCAGCAAAGGCTAAACTCATTTTCAAGTTAAAACAAAAAAATAGTTGGATAACCTTTCTTAATCAACTCAATAGATCTACACCCCTTTCAAACATTTGGAATTGTGTAAAAGCTATAAGAAACAAATATCATAAACAAAAGAAACCTCCATTGCACGAAGATTAAATTGAGGATGTTCTGAATCAGCTGGCCCCGCCTTCGGTCTCTAATGTCGATGTAGACAATCAAAAAAATTTTCATTTTTGTTCTACTTCAGATACTATGTCTAAAACTTTTACCTATTCAGAGTTAATTTTGGCATTAAACCAAACCAGAAGCACGGCTCCCGGTTTGGATGGTTTCACATATAAAATTTTACACAATCTTCCAGTTTCAGCTAATCAAATGATTTTAAAATTTTTTAACAACTGGTGGGTAAAACAAGATTATGCTGAGGATTGAAAAAATATTGTTATATGTTTAATTAAAAAACCATCTAAAGATCCAAAATTACCCTCATCATATCGACCTATATCGTTAATGTCTTATCTGACCAAGACTTTTGAACGCATGATTGCATTGACCCATATGGTTACAGATGCACAAATATGCTTATCTGATAACAAATACATGTTATGCCTATTTGTGGACCTAAAAGGTGCATATGATGTGGTTGATTTGAGTATTTTAAAAACAAAATTGTGTAGAATGGGTATCAGCAAACAGGTATCAAATAACTTAATAAATTTGTTTCTAAACAGAAAAATTTATATTCGTGACCACAGAAATGTACTCCACGGGCCAAGAACAGTATATAACGGTTTGCCGCAGGGATCAATATTGAGTCCACTTTTATTTAATGTATACACAGCAGAGCTGCATAGTTTGATGGATGGCACTATAAAAGTTATACAGTACGCGGATGATATTTGTTTCTATACTATCCATAGTTCATATGAACGATGTATTACAGATTTAGAGTATATTTTTTGCTGCATGCGTGATTGGTTACATACTATGGGTTTTAGTGTTTCACAGCAAAAGACAGCGGTTATGTGTCTTACTAGGTACAGACTTAAAACACCCGATTTGTATACCATAGGTGATTTTACTATACCCGTAGTGAAAGAATATAAATATCTTGGCATCTATATAGATAATAAACTCCTATGGACCAGCCACATAAAACACGTAAAGCAAAAATGTGAGAAAGGGTTTAACCTTCTGCGTGTAGTTTCGAAATATAAATGGGGTGCAGATGTTAAAATATCTCTTACTTTTTACAAGTCATACATCCGCTCAATAATGGATTATGGATGTACTATTTATGCCTCAACTAGCAAATCAAACTTATTAATCTTAGACAGAATTCAATATAAGGCAATTAAAATAAGTCTAGGAATTATGATGTCGTCACCGAATTGTGCAGTTCTCGCTGAAGCACTAGAACCGCCTTTGTGCCTTCGAAGAGAGTACTTAGCTAATAAACAGCTAATAAAGTATAGGACGTTTAGTAGATTTATGGTCAAAAAAATATCAAATATAGCGGTCCAGAATCTTACAAACAAATATTGGAGAATTAAAACATCTCCCCCTCTTGCTGATGCTTTTATTGACACTGAGAGACATAAAGAACTAATACATAGTCAAAAAATATCCTATTTACGAAATCGATTTTGTAGCCTTAATATTTAAACCAACCATTATACTTCCAAACTATCCAGATAATATATTTCTATCAAAATTAATTTTCAAATCTATCCTCTGTAATTTAGGAGAGAATAAAATCATCATCTATACGGATGGATCAAAAAAAAGATTTAAAACAGGCTATGCATTTTTAGTTTCTAATATTAACCATGTTGAGCAATATCAAGTCCCTCATTATTTATCGATTTTCAGTGCAGAAGCTATAGCTATTAGGAAAGCATTAGATTGGTGCGAGATAAATTTACCTTTATCTGTGGTAATTGTAACAGACTCTCTCTCAGTTTTGAACGCCATTAAAAGCCCTCCTTTTAATCATTATAATAAAAATATTCTTCTATCTATAAAAAAAGTCAAAGCACTTGACCCAAAATTGAAAGTAAACATGTGCAATCCATCAGATCTTATTAATTTATATAAGGCTGATGTAAGGGTTAGACGGGAAACTCAGTACAGTAAATTTTCAACTACATCAGAGAACCTCTATTTTAAACTTCAACCGGTTTTACCGACGAACATTCCTTACATCAATTCGTGGGATTATAATAGATATAAGTCATCAATTATATCACGTTTAAAACTTAATCATGGTCGCTTTCCAGCACATTTGTTAAGGATTGGTATCTTAGATTCTCCGTGTTGTCCTCACTGTCCAGAAAAACCTTTAGCCGATATAAATCACGTTTTCTTAGTGTGTCAAAAATATACTGCACATACAAATATGCTGTACCAAGAACTGAAAAAGTTTGTAAGTCTACCAACTAACATTCCTACTTTATTAACACAACAAGAGAAAGAAATATACAACCTTTTAATCAAGTTTGTTTTAGAAGCAAAAATAGATATTTAGCTCATATATGGTTAAATATGTATATATGTATATATGTGTGTATATATGTGTACATATTATGTGTATATAAATATGTGTTTACAAACATTATGTAATTAGAATCCAAACCTCTGTTTTACCCCATTTGTTAATACCTCCTGCCCGTGACCTAGTCTAGTTTGTCTTAATAAAAATGTCTTGATGGGTCCCTACACAAGAAACGAGTGGCCATGTTTTTATCCCTATCCTATCCTTAAGTGTATTTGATTTTTATTTAGCCTTGTTTCTAATAGAGAATTTGTGTGAACCTTAAAATATTTAACGTTTGCCAAAAACGATTAATTGTTATTAGAACGTATCACTATGAGGCTAATAAATTATTTCTTTCCAATATTTTTAGGTATTGCTTGGCCTCCAGATGATACTATCTCCACAGTATGGCAAAGGCCAAGAAGTGATCGGAACGTTTACGATTTCCGATCTTCTGCTTGGTACGTAAACGCCGCAACTTCTCCAAAAGACTTAGTTATATTAATCGATAATTCCGGATCAATGACAGGGCATAGAGCCAACTTAGCGAGAGCTACAGCAGAGGCTATTCTAGACACTTTATCCGATAATGATTTTGTAAATATTTATTCGTTTTCTGACACAACGCAAGAAAGTGTGCCATGTTTTAAAGATCAGCTAGCGCAGGTAGGAAGAGATAATGTATTCCAAAAATAATTAGAAGAATTTATTTTATAAATAAAATACTGAAAATTGCGTTTTCTTAAAATATAAAACTTTATTTATAATATTAAACTTATCACAGCCGGTTGAACAGTGATAAGTGATAAAATTCCTAAATCGTTATTCATTCTACGAACTATAAACAATTGATTTAAGGGTTCTGTTTTGTCAAATTTTATATTTGTGTAACATTGTGTTTTTTATTGACCGCATCAACAGAGAAAGCTTATTAGCCGATGCACAGTAACTAACAAATAACTACAATACAGCATGTTTCAAAAAGTAAATTTTTCACAATTTTTAAGTTTACTGCTTATATCACGTAGGAGTTCACTTTTTTTTCTTTCGAGTTAGAACAGAGGGTAATCAATAATAATATATCTGACCTTGTTTGGTGTTTCACAAGCGTATCATTCACTCGTATCGAGGGTTCTTTGCGTAGGAGGTGTTTGGTATGTTCTATTCTCCATCTGGGTTTTAAGAGTTAATGTCTTCTATTAAGTCCATTTGGTACTACTGTATCTCGGAGTTGATGTGTTGTAATTTATTGCAAGTTTGTAATTTTCATCTCTCAGCTTGCTTGTATGAAACTGAAAGAGTCTGTAAATACCACTGCCTTTATAATATCTTGAGTATTTTAACGGTAGCTGAAAGTTTCTGCATTGTTAACGACGGCTACACCAACCACAGGGGAATAAGGGTTTTTAGAGGCATTAGAGCATTAGAATTAGCCTAGATGTATTTGCAGGCTTCATGTGCACGTATTAGAATTGGCAGCAGTACATCAAATAAGTTTCAAATCAAAACGGGCATAAGACAAGGCGATTCACTTAACCCTCTGTTATTCCCCTTTGCTAGTCAACCCTTTTTAAAAGTGGGGTCAGGGAAATAGGCCTTAAAGTCAACAAAGATAAGACCAAGTACATGGTAGTTACCAAAAATCGAAGACTAAGAATTAGATATAACATTTCAATTAATGAATACAATTTCGAAGTTGTCAAAGAATTCAAAAACTTGGGAGCAGTGATAACAGCCACAAATAGTTATGAAAAAGATTTAGCAGCTAAAGTCATGGCAGGAAATAGAGCGTATTATTCCCTAGAGACGCTATTTTAATCAAAATTGATCTCAAAGACTCTCAACGCTAAAAAAAGGGCATATAAAACTGTAATTAGCCCCACAATAACGTATGGAAGTGAGACGTGGACACTGATCCAGCGTGAAACAACAAAATTATTAGTCTTAAAACGGAAAATCCTGAGGACGACCTTTGGGCCTTGTAAAGACCGGGTAAAATGGGCAGGACATGTACTAAGATCGAATCATGAAAGACTACTTAATACAATCTTCCGAGAAATGCCCGATGGCAGAAGGACAGTTGGTCGCCCAAGAAAAAGATGGAAAGTGCAGTAACAGGTGATATACGTAAGATGGGAATACAACAATGGGAGATTGCTGCACAAGACCGGCAAGAGTGGGGGAAAATAGAAAACACGGCCAAGAAAGAAGAATGAGAGACATCTAAGGTAGTTTTTAGGTGTAGACAGAAAAATAATTGCGGTATGTCTCCTTTAAATCTGTCTCCACTATAAATTTGCAAGGGAAATCATATTTTGAGAAGTTGGTTAAGCTTGTATCTCTGGGTTTTATGACTCATGAATGGGGGCAATTATAATCGCTAGCGAGAGTTGATTATAGGTTTTTTCGATAATGAGAGATTCTTTGAGAGTGAGACAATTTCTTCTAATTCCTAAAGGAGGTTCGTTAAAGTCAACGTATAAACTTTCAACGAAAACTATGAAATGACCATCAATTTCCGAAGAATTTAGTTTCTCAAACATTTGATACTTTCAAATGGAATTATAGGGCTTATTTATATCGAAAAAGACTGCTAGAACTTTGCAATTATTATTGAATGCTTTATTTATTAAATGAAATCGTAGGCTTCCACGGCCAGAGTCAGAATTATAGTTTATTCGTCTTCCAAGAAGCTACATACAATTGTAGCGAAACGTCGAGATGAACCCACTTTTGGGTCACTCACAAATGACACGGTCCAAACCCGGAAGACGAATAAACTATAATTCTGACTCTGGCCGTGGAAGCCTACGATTTCATTTGACCAACCTCTACGGGGAGGTTATATTCCGCAAAACCTCAGAGTTCTCCAATCTTCGCTCCAAAGTTTCATCTCTACTTTCTTCGCTCACCTTCCTCTCTAGATGTCGTGATAATAACTTGGTTCCCAATTTTCTTGTTCTAAAACATCACATTTCCTCTTCATCTTCTTCCCGAATTCTACATCGAGCCAGCCTATCTCTACTTCGTGAACGGATTCAACATATTCGAAAAACCCTTAATTTTCAATCCCAAAAACTTTTTAAGCTGCATCTTGAACTCTCCAGTATTCTTAGTGTCGATGATTGGTCACTTATAGACCGCATTTCCTATCATCAAGCCGATAAAATCCTTCTTCTAAGCAACGAAACTCACAAAAAGAAATTCCAATCCCTTGTATCTAAGAAAAAATCACATTCAACCACTTCTACTTCTCATTCACCTCTTACTAACACCGTCGTTAATCTTTCTTCTCACCAATTAACAAGTGCAGAAAGCAGTCTTCTATCTAAAGGTCTTAATTTTGCTATCACTCTTTCCAGAATTCCTACCGAAGAAATAGTTTCAAATGTGGAAGCGGCACTCCGCACAATTCCCAAAATTCCAGCCGACCGTATCCGCTTTGACGTCGCTAAATGTCTTGATACAGCCAAAATCCCTACTTCCAATATATCTCGTGAGGAATTCATAGCTCTCAAAAATCTCCGTTCTCTTTCTGAGATAATAATCCTTCCTGCAGACAAAGGTAATGCCACAGACATCCTGGATACTCCTTCCTACATAGAGAAAGTAAACGACTTACTTAGGGATACATCCTGTTATAATACAATTTCTCGAGACCCCACTCCTAGAGTCGAACGCGAAATTTCCCATGCCATCAAACAATCCGATCTTTTCGATGATGTTAAGAAGTCCATAGTTCCGAAAAACTCCATCTGCCCCAGAATTTACGGTCTTCCCAAAATCCATAAAGACAACGTACCTCTTCGTCCCATTGTGACTACGATTAACTCTCCTACCTACAAACTCGCAAAGTACTTGTCGAATCAGTTTAAGACCTATACTGGTCGTACCTCTTCTTATGTCCGAAATTCCACACATTTCATCACCTTAATCTCCTCCCTCACGGTCGATCCCCAAGACATTCTCGTCAGTTTCGATGTATCATCCCTATTTACCAATATCCCCATACATGACTCTCTAGTTGTTCTGCGAGATCACTTGACCAATGATAACAAGTCTTTGGTTTTGGCAGATCTTGCGGAAAAATGCCTCCTTTCAACATATTTTTCTTTTAGAGGCAATTTCTACAAACAAATATCTGGAACACCAATGGGTTCTCCCCTTTCCCCTGTCATTGCTGACATTTTCATGGAGGCCTTTGAGTCTTTAGCCCTAGAATCTTACCCCTTAAAACCAAAAGTCTGGTTCCGCTACGTTGATGATACATTTATCATCTGGCCCCATGGTCAACATACCCTTTCTCCCTTCCTAGATCATCTAGGATACATCCGAGTATAAAATTCACAATGGAAGTAGAAAATAATCGGTCCCTTCCCTTTCTCGATGTGTTAGTCACCTCCAAGCCCAATGGCCGATTGAGTCACTCTGTTTATAGAAAAAAGACTCACACGAATCATTACCTACATGCTTCATCACACCACCATCCTGCCCAAAAGAATTCTGTGATCAACTCTCTCATCCATCGGGCCATTTCGATTTCTGAACCTGACAACCTTAGAGAAGAATTTGGCCATCTGCAAAAAACCCTTGTCGCCAACGGTTACTCCAAGTCCACAATTCAAAATATTACACACCGACATCTACATCCCCCTTTACACCCTAGGACGACAAATTCAGAATCTTCGGGTAATACTCCTGTGGCTTTTCTTCCGTATATCCGAAGTGTCACTGATAGGATTGGCAAAATTCTTCGGAAAGAAGGTATCAGGACTACTTTTCGACCACCCAAGAAAATCTCACAATATCTACCCTCTCCTAAGGACCCATTACCGCCCCTATCTTCCTGTGGTGTCTATTCTATTCCTTGTTCATGTGGACAAGTGTATATTGGCGAAACTGGTCGTTCCGTCAAAACTCGGATTCAAGAGCATCAAAGATGCATTCGATCAGGTCTTTTCTCCCATTCTGCAGTTGCAGAACACTGCCAAGAAACCGGTCATTCCATATTGTTCGAAAAAACCCATATTATTTCTAAGAGCCCCTTCTTTTATTCCAGGAAAATCCGCGAATCTCTAGAGATCCGAAAAAATCCACATAATATCAATCGAGAGGAAGGATACTACTTGTCTCCCATCTGGAATCTCAGTCTAGAGCCGCCGTCCGGTCCCGCTACCACGATGCAGCCACATGATTGGCCAGCGCGCGCTTCTTGATGTTCGCGCCACGGAGTGTGCCGATACGTCCCGACACGACAGGTCACCGCGACTATAAATAGAGCGGTAGCGGAGTAATCGTCGGATTCACTCCCCGCCTCTCGACGCGTTAGTGTTCTGAGCTGTTGGACGTGAATCCCTGTCCTGGCATTTGGTTTTCACCTCTGGCTGCGTTAAGTAGTTGAGTTACTGTGACCAATTGCCCATCTTGGTAGTTAGTATTCGCCTCTGGTTGCGTTGAGTAACTAAGTTACCGTTGCTAACTACCCATCTTCCTGTCTTTTGTTTTCTTTTTCTTTTTTTGTTCTCCTGAAGAAGCTACATACAATTGTAGCGAAACGTCGAGATGAACCCACTTTTGGGTCACTCACAAATGACACAGCTTTATTTATTGTTGATTTCAAGTTTTTTGTAGTGCTCCTGTTTTTTCTAAATTTGCTGTGTTGTGCGCTTCCGAGATTGTTTTTATCTAACTTTAGCGACATATAAAGTAGTTTCCTCAGGATTCATAACGTTTATGTTTGTATTCTATCTTTTAAGCCCCGTTCTTCTAAACTGAGATAAATATCAAGTAGTATATTTCCTAAAAAGACATTTGCTAAAAAGCGTATCATCTCTGTGTAGCCAAAAGTATATGGAGGTGAAGCTCATCTTATGACTTTTTTTGCAAATTGTAATAAGGCTTTTATTGTAGTTTCCTTAGGGTTCTTAACGTTCGTGTTTGTGATTTTAGTTTTAGCTTTTTCATTTGTTGGTTTTGTTTTAGTAAAATAAATATTTTCTTCTCCACTGTTGGTGCCGTTGAAGAGAGTGATAGTGCAGAACTTGTTCTCTTTTGAGCGGAGTTTGTGATGGCTAATTTTCTTATCAAGATTATTTACTAGTTCGATATGGATCGATTGATTTTCAGTTTGGGACATTGCAGTAGATTTTTGTGTATTGCTTGGAGGTGGAGATATTGCTATATTTAGGATCTAGTATACCTGCTCGAAGAAAAGGATATTGGAGAAAACCAAGACTTTTTAGGTATTCTTCAATGACAATGACAATGTGTGGGACATAGGTTTGACAGCAGCAGTCTAGTAGCGTATATAATTAATTTACGTGCTAGAATTTCTCCGTAGTTTGTCAGAAAATTCCCAAATATCTTTACTGTTGGGGTAAATACAGACTCGATTATTTTATATTCTCGAGGCAAATATACGCTTTGTTCTGTATTAGGTTTCTTACATATTCCATATTCATACGTATTTACATTTACATTCTTGTGTCTTGTGCCAAATGTAGTTACGTAGATCTGAAGTACTACAAATAATTACTTATCACTATTATGCAAAGCACAATAACTATATTGTACCTTCTTCTTATGGTGCCCTGTCCAATTAGTGGATGTTGGCGACAATTCTGGCATACTCCTCTCGGTCTTGTGTGGCTCTAAAGAGTGCATGGGCATCGAGGTTTGTCCAATCCCTTATGTTTTTAAGCCATGAGTATTTCTTTCTTCCGATGCCCCGTTTTTCTTCAATCTTCCCTTCCATAATAAGCTTTAAGAACTGGTACTTGAAATTTCGAAATATATGACCCAGATAAGCAGTTTTTTTTCTTTTTATTATTGGCAGCAATTCTCTGCCCATTTGATTTAATACTTCGACATTTGTTGTGTGATCTGTCCAGAGAATTTTAAGTAGTCTTCTAAATACCCATATTTCAAAGGCCTCCAATCGGTTCATCACATTGGCCTTTATGGTCCAGGTTTCTATACCATATAGTAGTATGGAGTAAATGTAACATTTTACAAAGCGATATTGGAGCGTTAAGTTAAGGCTGCTGTTGCTTAGCAAGGTTCTCATATTAGTAAATGCTGTTCTGGCTTGCTCAATTCTGCTACGTATCTCTATGTCTGGATCTAGATCTTCAGTTATCCAACTACCGAGATATTTGAACTTGGGGACCTTTTGGATGTTTTTATTGTTTACTCTTATATTTAATTGCATATTTCGTGTTCTGCTAACCAGCATTACCTTCGCCTTGTCTATATTAATCCTCAAGCCCAGTCGTTCTCCTTCAGTGTTAATTCTATCTATTAGTCGTTGTAGCGCTTCTTGGCTATCAGCTATTATGACTGTATCATCAGCATAGCGAAGATTACTAATAGTCTGTCCGTTGATTTTGATTCCATCTTCAGTGTCACTTAAGGCTCTATCGAAAATCGTTTCAGAGTAAAGATTAAAAAAGGGGCGACAGAACACAACCCTGTGGTATACCAGTTTCGATTGAGAAATATGATGTAGATTCCAGTCCTACTCTTACAGATGCTACTTGATTCATATAAAGGTTCTTTATGATTTTAAGATCATTCTCATCTATCGAACGTTCCTGGAGTAATCTTACTAATTCTGAATGATTAACACAATCGAACGGTTTCTGGCAATCTATAAAGCATTGAAAGACATCTTTTTGCTGATCCCTGCATTTCTGAAGTAGGACAGTATGTGCTTCTCTTGTGCCAAATCCTTGTCTGAAACCGAACTGTGTGGGCCTAATGTCTCTTTCACATCTGTTGTATATTCTTGCGTGAATTATCTTTAAGAAGAGTTTTAGGACCGGGCTCAATAAGCTGATCATTCGAAATTAGTTGCAACTATTAGCGTTTGGCTTTTTTGGGATTGGTATAAAGGTTGATTGAAGCCAATCGTGTGGTATTTGACCGGGCCCATAAATGTCATTAAAAAGATCTACCAAGGCGTCTATATTGTCTTCACTCAACATTGCTAGAACCTCTATGTATATGTCGTCTGGGCCTGGTGCTTTTCCCCATTTACTCTGTTTGATTGCCCTTACAACTTCTGACTTTATATTTTGGGCGAGGGTTCACTTTTATATTCTCTTTCAGAGTTTCTTCTAGTGTTGTCTGAGTATAGTTGCTGTGTGTAGTTTCTCCAATGTTGAAGTAGATCCTTGGCATCAGTAATTAATTTATTGTCCTTCACAATACTGTTAAAACTGCAAGGTTTTGTATGACCTGTCACTTCTTTAACGAGTTTATGTATGTTAAAGTGGTCATGTTTTTCTTCCAATTCCTCCATTTCTGCACACCTGTCTAGCAGTCACTGTTCTTTAGCTTTGCGACAATCTTTTCGTATTTATTGGTTAATCTGCTGACGTTTGGTTCGGTCTTTGTTTTTAAATGATCTGCGGTCGTCCATCATTGATAATATTTCGTCAGTCATCATCCAATTCTTCTTTTTGTACTTTTGGGAAGCGATCAGAGACTTGGTGGTGGTTACGATAGCTTTTTTAATACAATTCCATTTGTCTTCTACACTGTCCGGTTGTTTAGATTTTGCCGTGATATCCGCTATTGCCTCATTTAATTTTTCTGTGACCTCTAGTTTAACGTTAGGTTGTTTTAAGCTGTTTATATTAATTTTTTTATGTTGTAACAATTTACCATAAATTAGCAGATATTTGTGTTGTCATTGCAGCCAATTGGCGTGGGCCTTACTTGTCAGGGCCGAACTGCTCCCCAATGTGTTTTGAGGAATGTGAAATTAGCAATTTTCGTTGTTTTATTTGAATTAGTGAGTCTAAAAACAGTACAAGTGCAAAATAATAATAAGTTTTCAGATACCAGAAAAGTTAATAGATTATTAATTATCAAAGCTACAGTTTTGGTTCTCACAGTGTGTTTATGCCAAATGCCTTAATATTTAAATTTTAAACATTTTGGATATCTATCTCACTTCAAAATATAATTTTTTTATTTGTGTTGTTCTTAGACTCTTCGATTAGGTAAATTTAAACTTTTTTCTGGTTTTAACAAATTTTATAATTTATTATCATTGTTATTCTTAGTTTTCCTATTAAATAACCCGTAACGCGATTTTCTTTTAGGCAAACGACAAAAATATTAAATATTTGAAAGACTCTTTAGGGACGTTAAAACCCGAAAATATAGCTAACTTTACATCAGCATTAGTGACTGCTTTTGAAATTCTTCAGAAGGTAAGTTCTGTTTTATTCAATGTTGATTATTGTTACTGATAAATATTATAACCAAAATATCTCGAAAAAACCATTAGTGAGATCAGCACTAAAATAACTTAAATAACTTAAATAAATAATTTTTAGGTGTGAAGTATACAGGGTGAGTCATAACTATTGGGACATAGACTAAGGACAGGTTATTTGGACCAAAATATGGCTATCGGGCCAAATATGCCTTAATAAAATGTTGCTGAGAAAAAAGATACAGGGTGTTAAAGTTAATTTTTGTTTTTCGTTTTTTGCTAATAGTTTCCCTGTATATTTGTAAATTGCTATCAAAATTGGCACAGAGGCATAATCTTAGACAAGAAATAGTATTTTATTTACAATTCCACTATCAAATACCAAACTAATAAACAAAGTTGCAACTAACGTAAGGTTTCCGTTTTGACGATAAATCAAAACTAAACACACTTTAACTTAAAAGAACTCACAAAAACTTAAACTAAATGTTCTACATGGTCTCCTCCGATTTCTATGCCTTTTCTAATTCTTTTTATAAAGGATTTTCGGACGTTAAAAAAATATTATTCTGTCCCCTTATAAGATTAGCTGCATTTTGAATGTATCTCCAAAGTTCGTCTCGTGTATTAATTTCATTGGCATAAACTAAGGACTTCATATGTCCCCAAAAATAAAAATCTAGCGGGTTGTACTCAGGACTTCTTGGTGGCCATTGAAAATCACTGCCTCTGCCAATCCATCGTTGAGGAAATACGTCATTAAGATGATTTCTAACAGCTAATGAAAAATGAGGTGGCGCTCCATCCTGCATAAACCACATTTTTCTTCTTACATCCAGGGACAGATCATCTAAAATATCACTAAGAGTATTTTAAAAAAAGGATAAATAAGAATCTCCATTTAAATTCGGAGGAAGAACATAAGGCCCTAGTAGTTGGTCGCCTATAATGCCACACCAAATATTCAATTTAAACTCATGCTGAAAATGTCTAGCTTTAATAGCATGCGGGTGTTCTTCTTCCCAATAATGACTATTTCGCCAATTAAAAACCCCTCGTCCGGTAAAAGTTGCTTCGTCGGTGAACATAATATTCTTAATAAAGTGTCTGTCATTGCGATGTTTATTCAGAATACGTTGGCCAAACTGTAACCGTGGTGGAAGATCTGTTGGAAGTAAATTTTGAACAGGAGTGAAGTGATAAGGATGGAGGTTCTCTTTTTTAGAATTCTAACAATAGACGACTGACTTACTCCTGTTGCTGCTGATAGATGTCGTGAACTTATTTCAGGATTTTCATCTACTCGAACCAAAAGTTCATCTTCTTGATTAGGTGTGATTTGTTTCGGTCTAACACCCCGATTTTTAGTGTGAAATGACCCAGTTTCACCTAAACTACGATATAATCTTGCAAGTTTGTGATTTGGTTGCCGAGCGACCGCAAAAATTTTATCTTTTATAAGTTTTGTGATTTGGTTGCCTTCTGTTTGCGAATAACATTCCATACCTTCTGGCTGCCGAGCGATCGCAAAAATTTTCTTGAGGGTATATGCAAATCATATCTCGCATTTCTTCATTAGTAAAATGATTGTGACGAGGCATTTCAATAAAAAAAAGTAATGATTACTTTTAAAAAATGCAACATTACACTACACTGTCACATCAAAAATAATTTACTCTAAACAAATGATATTTACCAACAATTATCTGACAGTCCAAAGCATACTTTTCATAAATGAAATAATATTTGAAATCCTTTTTTAAGACTCTAAGCAGTTCGACTGCGTTTTTATCGAAAACGGTTGAAATTATCATGTTTAAACAAGAGTACCAATTTTACGTAAAAATGATGTTTACGTTATATTTTCTAATAAAAATTACTAAAAAGTTTCATCAGAAAAAATTTAGACTCAATTTGATCATTAGGAATGATCCACGTGGCGCCCTCTATGACAAAACGTAAAATTGTAAATAAAATACTATTTCTTGTCTAAGATTATGCCTCTGTGCCAATTTTGATAGCAATTTATAAATATACAGGGAAACTATTAGCAAAAAACGAAAAACAAAAATTAACTTTAACACCCTGTATCTTTTTTCTCAGCAACATTTTATTAAGGCATATTTGGCCCAATAGCGATATTTTGGTCCAAATAACCTGTCCTTAGTCTATGTCCCAATAGTTATGACTCACCCTGTATAATCGCAGTTTTTTGCATAAATCGCATCAAAATATCACTAGAAATGATAATTTCACTATGCGTGGGTTGTAAAATGTAGGCTTAACTTTTATTGAACAAAATATGAAAAAAATTCGATATTTTTTCTCATATTTTTTTGTATATATCTCAGGAACTATTAATTTTAGTATAATTTTGTATCGGACATAAAAGTTGTGTAATTCAATTTTACAAAAGACAATGCTAGTTTCAAATCTTCCAACACCCTTTCAAAAGGATGTCGGATTACCAAAAGTGCCCGGATTACCGAAAGTGATTATATATTTGGCATTGTTTTGCTAGATTGATTATCTTTTCATCCAATATAGCATCATCATAGTTGACGGTGAAAAATTTTTCTTCTTGTGCTTCCTGGGTCACGTGTTCATCAGATTCTGTCATTTCTTTAATAAAAAAAAATATTTAAAAAATTCCTTTATGAAAGGTATATGTTTATAAAGGAATTTTTTAAATAAATTTTTTGTGATACATGGTATACAGCCAGCTACAAAAATTTAGTTTCCTTGTAGATTTCTTTAATTATGTCTTCACGTCTTAAGTCACCATTGAGATTGTCATCTAAAATCCACTCTTGTAAAGCTTCTCTTGATTGTGATGAATTAGTCTTTTTTTTTTAACCTATTCTCTATCCTTCCATTGTTGGATGTAGGTCTCCCCCAGTTCTCTCCATATTTCCCTATCTTGAGCTGTTCTCTGCCATGTGGGACCTCCTT